>NC_053028.1:523509518-523809518 GCF_003073215.2 Triticum urartu | reverse complement strand
TGTAGACTATACAGCCTGTTGGATGGTATAGAAGAGGAATTTAGCCAGTCAAATTGACTATGTAATTAAAGTGACATGTATAATGCCTTCTAGCCGGATTATAGATCATTTGTCATGGCGGACCTTTTCGCTTCAACCTCGGGACCCGATAGTCCGGAGTGTATCCGAATACTCTCTCGGTTATGTAAGAACCGGGGCATGCATGGAAACCAGGCGTAGGGGTCATTAGTGCTTGAACAGACAAGTGCCCAACTAGTTATGTTATATTACATGGTTAGTAAGAAACATCTTCCAGGGAGAATAGTTCCATTAGGGGTTCCTTTCCCTGGGTATGCATGCCCTAAAGTGCATGTCCGGACTGCGAAAAAGAGACGTGGGAAAAAACATCTGGGGGCAGATATGAAAAATAAATAAAAAATCATCTTTTGTTCACCGACCAAATATTCCCTTAAGAACGCTAGCTTTCGGCTTCACCCAGTCTAAGATACACATCTGGCTGACCCGACAGTAACAATCGCAGAGGTGCTCTCCTTATGCCCTAGCGGAATTAACGGGAACGTAGGGCATAAATACAAGAGCCAGGCAACCCAGCTTGGCCAAAACTTAAGTCATATCGATGCATATAATGGCGAAGAAAAGGTACATGCGGAAGGGTAACACATGTGCGGGGCATGAAGCCCGGATAAATAATTAAGCTTCTGTATAGGAAGCCCCCAGGTATAATGAGCGCGGCTAGCACGTCCATAGTGTGCAAAGAAGGCACGAAGTGGCCCTAAAAGGCTTTGAAAGAAAAAAGGGAGAAAGAGAGAGATGAAAGACAGATAGTGTATATATGCAAAAAATGGACAGAGGAAGGAGACGAACACAGGGTCCGGCGCTAGGCACAGAATCTTCGGAGTCTGGCTGCGTTCCATGGGTTCGGCTCAAGTCGATTATCCGATGCATCCCGCAGACGGTACACCCCGCCGGTCAGAACTTGATCAATAATGAAGGGACCCTCCCATTTGGGCTTGAGTTTGTCCTTTTTCTTCTCCAGCAGACGTAGAACTAACTCGCCAACATTATAAGTTTTGGCCCGTACTTCTCTGCTTTGGTATCTTCGAGCCTGTTGTTGATAGAATGCGGAACGGGCTTTTGCCACGTCACGCTCCTCCTCCAGAGCGTCCAAACTGTCCTGCCGATCAAGCTTGGCTTCTCTTTCTTCGTACATGCACACTCGAGGTGAGTCATGAATTATGTCGCAGGGCAGAACCGCCTTTGCGCCGTACACCATAAAGAAAGGTGTGTATCCGGTAGTACGATTCGGCGTGGTCCGCAGCCCCCAGAGTACAGAGTCGAGCTCCTCCACCCAGTGCGTGTTAGATTCCTTAAGGGACCGCACTAATCTGGGCTTGATGCCGCTCAAGATAAGACCATTTGCCCGTTCGACTTAACCATTAGTTTGTGGGTGATAGACAGAAGCATAATCGAGCTTAATGCCCATGTTTTTGCACCAGAGCTTTACCTCATCGGCCATGAAGTTCGTGCCATTGTCAGTGATGATGCTGTGGGGGACACCGTAACGGTGTACGACCCCAGATATGAAGTCTATCACCGGTTCGGATTCGGCCGTTTTAACAGGTTTGGCTTCTATCCATTTGGTGAATTTATCCACCATGACCAATAAGTATTTTTTCTTATGGGTTCCCCCTTTAAGGGGTCCAACAATGTCGAGTCCCCAGACCGCAAAGGGCCAGGTAATGGGGATTGTTTGGAGGGCGGTGGGTGGCATATGGCTTTGGTTTGCAAAAAGCTGGCAACCGACGAAGCGTTGGACTAAGTCCTGAGCGTTTGCCCGGGCCGCCAGCCAATAAAAACCTGTACGGAAGGCCTTGCTTACAAGGGCCCGGGCTGCGGCGTGGTGGCCGCTGAGTCCGGCATGAATTTCTGTCAGAAGCTTTCGCCCCTCCTCTTCGGAGATGCACCTTTTAAGGACACCGGTGGTGCTTTTCTTATAAAGCTCTCCCTCATGGACCATATAGGCTTTAGATCGCCGCACTATGCAGCGTGCCTCATTTTGGTCCTCGGGGAGTTCCTGCCTAGTTAGGTAGGCCAGGAATGGTTTTGTCCACGGGGCGATGACGGCCATTATTACGTGGGCTGAAGGTGTTATTTCAGTGGCAGAGCCTCCGATTATGTCAGAGTGTTCGGTATCGGGCAGTGCGGTTGGGTCCGGACTATTGTTACCGGTGTCCCCTTGCCATACCACAGATGGCTTGAACATCCTTTCTAAAAAGATGTTAGGGGGACCGCATCGCGTTTTGCGTCGATGCGTGCGAGGACATCTGCCGCCTGATTGTTTTCTCGGGCTATATGATGAAATTCGAGCCCCTCGAACCGAGCTGACATTTTTAGGACGGCATTGCGGTAGGCCGCCATTTTCGGATCCTTGGCGTCAAAGTCTCCATTTATTTGAGATATTGCAAGATTCGAATCCCCGCGCACCTCCAGGCGTTGGATGCCCATGGATACTACCATCCGAAGACCATGTAAAAGGGCCTCGTATTCGGCTGCGTTGTTGGAGTCTGTATACATTATCTGGAGTACGTATTGAACTGTATCTCCGGTTGGGGACGTCAGAACGACGCCAGCCCCCAGTCCAGCCAGCATTTTGGAACCATCGAAGTGCATGATCCAGTTGGAATATGCGCCGTACTCTTTAGGGAGTTCGGCTTCCGCCCATTTGGCGACAAAGTCGGCCAATACTTGCGACTTAATGGTCGCCGTGGTTTGTACGTTATGTCGAACGGGAGGATCTCAATGGCCTATTTGGCAATCCGGACCGTGGCGTCACGGTTGTTTATAATATCATTAAGTGGCACTTCTGAGGCTACAGTAATTGAACACTCTTGAAAGTAGTGTCGCAGCTTCCGGGATGCCATGAATACCGCATAGGCTATCTTTTGATAATGCGGGTACCGTGACTTGCATGGAGTGAGGACAGTGGATACATCATAGACCGGCTTTTGAAGGGGGAGTTTATATCCGTCCGTTTCTCGTTCGACAACGAGCACTGCGCTTACAACTTGATGCGTTGCCACAATGTACAGCAGCATTGGTTCGCTGATGTTTGGCGCGGCCAGGATTGGGTTGGTTGCGAGTATGGCTTTTATTTCTTCCAATCCGGCTGTGGAAGCATCCGTCCACTCAAAGTGTTCCGTGCGCCGAAGGAGGCGATAGAGGGGTAATGCCTTTTCTACCAAGCGGGAGATAAAGCGGCTTAGAGCCGCCACACATCCGGTTAATTTCTGGATTTGTTTGAGGTCCGTTGGGATAGCCAACTGTAACAGAGCTCGGATTTTTGCCGGATTTGCTTCAATTCCTCTATTGGAGACAATGAAGCCCAGGAGCTTTCCGGCTGGTACACCGAAAACGCATTTTTCCGGATTAAGCTTGATGTCGTAAGTTCGGAGGTTGTCAAATGTGAGCCTCAAGTCGTCTATTAAAGAGTCAACGTGTTTGGTTTTAACGACCACATCATCTACGTATGCCTCCACTGTTTTGCCGATCTGGTTTTCCAGACATGTCTGAATCATGCGCTGATATGTTGCGCCGGCGTTTTTGAGCCCAAAAGGCATTGTGTTCAAACAGAAGGGGCCGTATGGTGTGATAAATGCCGTTGCTGCTTGGTCGGGCTCTACCATCTTAATTTGGTGGTAGCCAGAGTATGCGTCGAGGAAACAAAATAAATCGTGTCCTGCGGTATCATCGATGATTTGATCGATGCGGGGGAGGGGAAAGGGATCCTTTGGGCAGGCCTTGTTGAGGTCCTTGAAATCGATACACAGGCGCCAGGATTTGTCCTTCTTTGGTACCATCACCACGTTTTCTAGCCAGTCCGGGTGTTTTATTTCTCTAATGAATCCGGCCTCCAATAACTTGGCTAGTTCCTCTCCCATAGCTTGTCTCGTAGGTTCAGAGAAACGCCTAAGAGCCTGCTTGACCGGTTTGAATCCTTTTAGGATATTGAGGCTGTGCTCGGCCAGTCTGCGTGGGATTCCTGGCATATCTGAGGGATGCCAGGCAAATATGTCCCAATTCTCGTGCAGGAACTCTCGTAGTGCGGCGTCCACGGCGGGGTTTAACTGTGCCACGATGGTGGCTGTTTTTGTAGGGTCCGTTGGATGGACCTGGAATTTGACTATTTCATCCACTGGTTTAAAGGAGGTGGACTTGGATCTCTTATCGAGTATCACATCGTCCCTGTCCACCGTGGAGCGTAGCGCAGTCAGTTCCTCGGCCGCAAGGGCTTCGGATAATGCCTCGAGGGCCAGTGCGGCTGTCTTGTTTTTGGCGCGGAGGACTGTGTCCGGATCACTAGCGAGAGTGATGATTCCATTGGGCCCAGGCATCTTGAGCTTCATGTACCCGTAATGGGGTATGGCTTGGAAGATCGTGAACGCCACCCGCCCTAAAAGGGCGTGGTATCCGCTACTGAACGGAGCCACTTGGAATGTAATCTCTTCGGACCTATAATTCTCCGGTGTGCCGAACACCACATCTAGTGTGATTTTGCCTGTACAACACGCTTCCCGACTGGGGATTATTCCTCTAAAGGTTGTGCTGCTTCGCTCGATACGGTTCCAGTCTATTTCCATTTTTGAAGGGTTTCCTCATAGACGAGGTTTAATCCGCTGCCGCCGTCCATGAGCACCTTGGTGAGTCGAAAGCCGTCCACAATTGGACTGAGGAGCAATGCGGCTGGTGCTCGGGCAGTTCGGAATTTAGGTTCATCACTGGCATTGAAAGTAATAGCCGTGTCACTCCATGGATTTATTGTTGCCACATTGTAGATTTCGGCAAGGCTGCGGAGTGTTCGCTTTCGCCTATTATTTGATGCAAAGGTCCCAAAGACTATTAATACTATATTGTTATCCCTGGGATGGTGCTCTATGGCGTCTGGGATAAGAAGATCCTCGCCGCTTTTGGCCACCTGCCGGAGTATCCAACATGCTCTAAGGCTGTGTGTTGGTATGGTATCCGCTGTACTATGGATTTTGCAGGGTCCGTTAAGCCATCCTTCCAGTACGGTTCCACGCCCTGTGAAGGGTTTTTGCTTTTTTGGGATTAGCTCGGGTGTCCTATGATAGTGCACCCTTTGGCTGTGGACTGGGCGTGTGTTCGGGGCCGGATTATCCCAAAATATTGTTTCGGTTTTCCAGGCACTTTCCATTGCACAGTACTTCCGTACTGTGGGCGCCAAGTCAGCAAAGCGTGATATATCACGGCGATTTATGGCGTTAAGGATTCCCTTGTCCGTGCAATTATTGCAGAAAAATAAGATTGCGTCTTCCTCGCGGCAGTCCTTAACCTTGTTCATTACAAGGAGGAATCTGGCTCAATAGTGATGTACTGTTTCCTGGGGCTCTTGCCTGATGTGGGAAAGATCGCTTATGTTTGGGTGGGTGGGTGGAATTGAGTCTGAACCCTTACCTAATCTGAGATCCAGGGGCCAAGGAGTTTCCAATTTTGGAAGTTCCGGTTCTGGGGTGATGCCCGATAATCCTGGCCCGCTGCCTGACTCTAAGTTCAGGGATTGGATGCTGTCCTCCCGCAAATGGGCATCTGACTAGGAGAGCTCAGGAATCTGGACATAGTTGGTCCTCAAGATAGAGGAAAAGTCGCCGCATTGTTCCTCCACCACCGCAATGTGATGGGCGACCGATGGAGAGTTAATCTCCCTTTGATCGGGTTTAAGCCCAATCCGATCATAGTCCGTTTAGGGAAGGGAGCTCCATTGGATCCATCTGCTCGGCAAGTTCCGAGTTGACGTGGAGGCTGTTTTCGATGACCCGAGAAGTCATCGTTGGCGCGGCGGCCGAACAGGCGGTCATGATGAAACCGCCTAGCCGGAGAGTTTGGCCGACAGCCAAAGCTTCCCCAGCAGTAATGCCGTCTTTAAAGACGAGACGAGACATCCTTCCTTATGGCGACGGCACAGTGGAACTCTCAATGAAAGCACCAATGTCGGTGTTAAAACCGGCGGATCTCGGGTAGGGGGTCCCGAACTGTGCGTCTAGGCGGATGGTAACAGGAGGCAAGGTACACGATGTTTTTACCCAGGTTCGGGCCCTCTCGATGGAGGTAAAACCCTACTCCTTCTTGATTAATATTGATGATATGGGTAGTACAAGAGTAGATCTACCACGAGATCAAAGAGGCTAAACCCTAGAAGCTAGCCTATGGTATGATTGTTGTGATTGTGCCCTACGGACTAAACCCTCCGGTTTATATAGACACTGGAGGGGGCTAGGGTTACACAGAGTCGGTTACAATGGGAGGAGATCTACATATCCATATTGCCAAGCTTGCCTTCCACGCGGAGGAGAGTCCCATCCGGACACGGGACGAAGTCTTCAATCTTGTATCTTCATAGTCCAACAGTCCGGCCAAAGGTTATAGTCCGGCTGTCCGGATACCCCCTAATCCAGGACTCCCTCAACCGGCCTACAATGTTCAAAAGCCCTCACACATTGCTCGAACGCCCAAAAAGCACGGCCAAATACTCTGACTTTCCTTCCTTCATGAACCGTTGTTTGGTGCCCATGAGGCTCGACCACATGAACCATGCTCGGGTTTGTTGCGGCCATGGCTAACAAAAACCTAGGGATTCGGTTGTATGCTTCCTCCCATGTACCATACAACATCTTAAATGCGGCTTGCTTCGCCTTCCATGCCTTGCCGTACTTCACCTTGTAATGAAAGATGGCTTTCACAAGGTCAATGACATGTTGGACGCTCATTGTTGGAAGTGTGGATTTTGAGTTGGAGAGCCTGTAAGCGATGAACTCAGACGTGAGTTGTTTGTGGTCTTGAGACACGATCTTGCCATCCACCCTTTTGCCTTGGCACATGTGAGTTGGCACACAACTCACTACATGCCAAGTTGGACCTCCTTTCCGTGGTCTTGCACACACAATCCACAGACATATTTCATCTTCACATGCACATGCAACCGTGTAGCGCACATTGACGTCCGAGTGCACCACCTTGTGTGGACGATAATGCGTAACCGAGTAGTTGTCGAGCCACATTTTCAATTCCAACAAGGTGTCGAACTTAGAACCTTTTGCAATCAGGTTCTTGTCGTCTCCCAAATCACGGTGAGAGCTTGGCCTAACCCCAAGAGGTACATATTGGCCACCATCTACCACGGCTTCATCCGCGAGACTAACATCCTTGAACAATGTAGTCCGATGATCCTGACCAAATACCTTCTCGAAAGCTTTGGCCTCCTTCACCGTGAACCCCTCCGCATCAACTTGTTCATCGGGACCATCGTCATCCGATTCCGATGCATATGCACGGGAAAAAGGGATGGAATGGTCCATTGTCTCTTGCAAATGATATTTGTCGAGATCACCCACATTGTTGTCATGGAGATCAACTTCATTGTCATCGTCCGCATACTCATCATTGTCCTCTTGCAAAGCTTCATCTTGGTTTTTTGTAAACGGGCTCAATGTTGGCCTCACTTCTTGGGTCAAAAGAGGTTCAACAATTTCATCTCGCTTCATGGGTGGGGGGCTACTAGCAACCAAAGGGGAGGGGTTCCGGTTCAAGTCCAAATGCAAACTTGAATCAACCTTCTTCGTTGCAAATAACTCAAGAGCCTTGTTTAGTGATTCGGCCACCGTCTCCTTGTATGCAACCCAACGTTGCTCTGAGTTGACACGCATTGTCTTCCAACGGATGTGCATTCAAAAACCAACATTATGCCTTCCCTCCAACTCAATGATATCACTAGGGTCCATCCAATTCAAATCTTTCCTAACTTGTTGCAAGAGCTCCGCATAGCTAGGACTACTATCAAACACCATGTCAAGCTCATCCGGGTCCGGTTCTATATTGCCTTTCAAAAAGGCGTCTTTGTCCCCATGATGAACAAACACACATGTTCTTCCCATCCCTATAAGCATTCCAAGAAACACAAGGTAACATTGCTTCCATGAGTACTAATCCAAGGATTAACACAGAATAGAAACCCTAATATATATATCAAACAACAACCCTAACCCTAACCCTAACCATAACCCTAACCATAACCATAACCATAACCCTAGCCCTAAACCTAACCCTAGCACCAACATAAGAACACCCATAAGAATAACCCTAGCATACTAACAAAGCCTAATCATAGAAATTGGCAAACAAACATCTCACATCTCCATGCAAATCTCTAGATCCAAACAAAACTAGGGTTTCCACAAACTAGCAACAAATGAGCAATGGGAGAACTTTACTTGGATCAAAACAAGGGGATCAGACAAGATTACCTTAAGGGAGGGTTTGACTTCGAAATCCACGGATAAATTTTTCGAATATGCAAGATTTGGGAGAGGATTTGAGAGGGGGAGAGAGTGGGAAAGGGGCCAAAGCTCGGGCTGAGTGTGTGGGGAGGGGGGAGGGGGGAGGGGGCAGCCAAGTGGCTGGATAAGTCATAGTGCAGCGCCTATGCGCTGGGCGCTGCACTTTAAATGTGTGGCGCCTAGCATGGAGGCGGTGCACTGCTGGGTGCAGGCCCAGGGGCTGCCACGGTGGACTGGAGTGCAATGCCCCCGAGCTAGGCGCTGCACAGTAGTGTGTGGCGTCGTCGTGGCGGGCGCTACACAAAAGGGGTCAGGGGAGTGAAATAGTTTCACAGGCAGTTCATTCCGTGAATTGATTTCGTCCACAGGTCAAAATTATCAAATTTGCCGTCTAGATACTGGGCAAGGCGGTGGGGAGGGGCTCGTCACGGGGGGAATCGGGGGAGAGTAAGCTGCGGGAGGTGCGGGAGTGGGTCCTTTTTTAACCTATTCGGCCGTGCGTTTTTTGGATCTCGCAAACACCTGATCAGGTAGGGCCGGTTGTTATCATAATATTATTTTTTGGGGAATAATAATAATTAATAATTATTATTATTATTGTAATTCTTCTTATTCTTCTTCTTCTTCTTCTTCTTCTTCTTCTTATTATTATTATTATTATTCTGATCCTGTGTTAACTAGTAGAATGTCCGTGCGTTGTCACGGGCCTTTTATTTAATATAAAACTTAGTAAATTTTTGGGCCTTTTCAACAATATTTCCTCAATACCCTTGTGGATGTATTTTTTTAGAACATCGACATAATCCATCTCCATCTTTCCCATAGTCTGCAAAAATAAATAAATATGTATGAAAAATAGGTTGATACACCTAGGAGTATGTACTCCTTTATCCGTCAAAAATGGAAGTAGTTGCATGTGGCCATTCTATTTTGTTTTCCTGCGGTAATACTCTCCGATTTGATAGATACTACATACAACATACAAAACTCAAGTGGTGGTAACTATCACTGGTGGTAGATAAAATTTGTCATATATATATATACACATAAACACTATTCTGATCACGGGATCAGAATAATATTCTGATCACAATCTGAACCGCCTGAGTAACACGCCTGAACTTCCCTCTGTATGAACCCGACCTTCGGGCCATCTTCGCAACCGTGGCTTCCCCCGTAAATTATTCTGGTTAGTCGTGTTCTATATGATGTTAGTGTAATCTAGAAACATTTTTTGGCAACTAAATACCGGTTTTAAATAGGAATCTTGCTCGTTGGCGGATTTTTCTCTCGGGTCGTGATGAAATTGCGTTTTTTGCAATTTTACTGCCTGAGTTGTTTGACCTGAACTTCTCCCAGCGCTTGGTTGAACTTCCGCCAACATTGCCCAAATAGGGCTTGCGATATACAGTTGGAAAGCTATGGACACCGGTATCATAACCCAAGTTAAATTTTTTGGCAAAACGTAAGCGGTTTAAGAGCAGTTTTGACAACCGTTTTTTCTTCATACAAAAAACATGAATCGTATTTTCGATCGCATTTTAAAACCGTTTATCGGAATGAGGCAAATAATATGGCGTTGGAAAGCTGCTGCAAAACCGCTCCTTCCACATCTTGCAAGTTTTCTCTAATTTCCTACGGTTAATGAGTAATCTGGAAAATCGTAAAATTTCGCAAACCGAACAGCCGAGTTTGTATTTTCAATGTCATTTCTAAATGGCTAATTCAATTGAGGCAAATGATATGGTGTTGGAAAGCTTAAGAAAATGCGCTACTTTTTCATGTAGAAAGCTTTTCTAATTTTGAACGGTTTAAGAGTAATTTAGAAAATGGAACAAGTTCCACCGAGTTTGTATTTTTGATCTATTTTTATAACCGTACGCCCGAATGCAGCAAATGATATGGCGTTGAAAAGCTTGAGGAAATGCGAAAAGTTTTGGTATATATTGTTTCTCCCAATTCCTTACTGTTTTAATTAAATTTTGAAAATGGCTAAAAAGGTATTTTCGCCGTAATTTCTACAAACTTTATCGGAATGGGGCAAATTATATACGGTTGAAAATCTATGGAAAATGCGAAACTTTTTCATGTTGATGTTTTTCTCTGATTCCTGGCCGTTTTCAAGTAATTTTGAAAATGGCGAGATCATTCGTTCTGCTTTTATCGCGAAACAGATTTTTCAAAAATGCACCGCGTGAAGAACCTGAACTTCTCGGCATGTTTACTTGAACTTCACTCTGTTTTTCACGTGCTTTTTTTGCCCGTAGCTCTCCATCCACTCACCGGAACACTCACCGGAATTGAGCAAGTAATGTACCGGTGGAAAGCTGATGTAAACACGCAACTTTCTCGTGTTGATCTTTTTTCATACTCGCGATGAATTTAAAAGTTTTTCATCTCAAATTCATTCACTATAGTAGTCGAACTTCCTGCTGTTTTCACGTTGAACTTCTATGACGTATTTTCGTTTGTAATTTTCTCATCCATTTCGTCAGTGTTACATAAATGATATCCTTTTTGTACAAACCTCTCTCACAATATTTTTTTTAACTTTTTCCGACCAAGGACTTGAACTAACACAACTGATATTCCTGTCGTTTTGAAGTAAATTAGAGATATGACGAGATCATGATTTCTGCCTTCATTGCGAATGGAAATGCACTGCATGAAGTAGTTGAACTTCTCGGGCATGTCTGTTTGAACCTCACTTTGTTTTTGACATGCTGTTTTTTGCACTGCGTGAAGTAGTTAAACTTCTGGGGCATGTCTGTTCGAACTTCACTCTGTTTCACTTTATTGTTTTTTTCTTATATGAAATACACACCATTTAGTACGTGAACTTCTGGTTATTATCACTTTGAACTTCTCTCTGGTTTGAGAGAATTGTTTGAAAACACAAAAAACAACATATTTTTTATGTATTTTGGACATCTAAATACACGGTGAACCTCTCTAACAAGAATTTTTTGAACTTTTCATCACCGAGCACTTGAACTTCTAGCAACCATTTTTTCGTTTATAAGTTGTTTTAAAAGTGCAAAAAATGGCGTTGTGTTTTTTATTTTTTGAACAGGTAAAGCCTAGGTTTTAATAAACTGTGAACTTCTCTGTTATTTCAATATGAACACCACCTTTTTATATTTTGAGTAAATAATTGTATTCGATTTTTATACAGAAAAAATCGAACATGGAAATACAAAGTGAACCTCTCTCGCAAGAATTTTTGAACTCCCTGTGACAGAGCACTTGAACTTCTTCCAACAAATCTTTTAAGCTTTTATTTTTCTATACTTTTTTTTCTCACGTGAAATGCATTCGTTGCAGTACTTGAACTTCTCATTGTTTTCACTATGAACTTCTGTCACATTTTTGTGTATATGTTGAATTACACGCAATTGAATGTCAGATGTCATTTTTTGCCATTTTCAAACATGTAATTGGAGGTCGAATGTCTGGCAATATATTTTAGACCATGCGCAGAGGAGCACGTGAACTTCTTGCAACAAATATGTGTTTTTATATACTTGGAACTTTTCTCTTATTTTAATTTCAACTTCTTAGTCATATTGTTAGAAAGGAAATATGTTTTTAAATAAGCATCAAACATTTTTTTGTAAATTGAACTTCATAGTTTTATTTTTCTATGAAACGGTAATATTTGAGTTTCCCGTATACAACAATCTACTCCCCTATTTTAATTTGCACTTCATCATTTTTATTCTTTAGTAACAAGGAAAATCTGAGTTTTTTTTTCTAAATTTCTAACTTGTCTATTTTTGTAATTTGGACTTCTTGGTTTATTTCTTTCACTCACGGCAAAATCTTAGTTTTGTAATAAATATTGAACAGGCCCGTTATTTTAAATTTGAACTTCTAGAGTTTTTCTAGAAATGGTGATAATCCTATTTTTACGATTTTTTTAACTGCTCTATGTGTAAAATTAGAACTTCTTATTTTTTTAATTAGAAGTGGTGAAATATCCGTTTCACAGTGCTCTCTTATTTTTCATACTATAGTGTTATTTTTGTCTGAACTTCTTATGTTCTTCGCATCAACAGATTCGGATTTTGCATTTTTTATACATCATACTATTGCGTTACTTTATTTTTGAACTTCTTGTTTGCATTCTTAAATAACGAGGAAAATCATAGTTTCTATAATCATCAAACTTCTCCATATTTTTAATTTGAACTTCTTGGTTTTATTTCTTAGTAGCAAAAAAAATCTAGTCTTGTAATAAACATCGAACCACCTTTTGAAAATAGTATGCTTGTTGGCAATATCAATGAACACGTATAGAGGAGAAGCACAATTGATTTAACGAAACATTTCTGAGGATTTTGTAAAGAGTAAACTACATTCCCTTTTTTTATTAATTTTTGTTTTCTGTTCGAGAACAAAGAGAACATTCTTTTTCCTGTTAATGTTTTGAAGTGAATTTTATATACTTAAATTTTGTTTATGCTCTATTTAAATTTGATTGTCACTTCAAGTTCTAAAAAATAGCAAATCTCCCATGTTTTTCTTTTGCATGTTTAAATTATTTGAACTTGCTAAGATACACATAACACACTTGACCTTCTCGAACACAACATTTTGACCTTCACAAATAGAAATTTAAAGCGAAATTTTTGCACAATAGTACAAGACAGACAGAGCAACACCCCACACACTGATGCTCACATGTTGTTTTCCCCTTCTTTTAGTATACACATTGAACGGCACAAAAAAATTGGAAGAATTTATCACACCAAGAGAAGAAGGCGCGGCAAGGCTGAGATAGACGTGTACATCAGTACATGTTTACAACTTTAAAAATGCACCTAGTTGGAAAAAGTAGTGGTCAATACTCAATAGAATATGTGATGCTTTCTCCCCCACAAATTCCAATATTATAATCTCACTGTTGTTGTGCTCTCTCTCTCTCCCACACATTCCAATATTATCCTCTCATTGTTGCTATGCTCTCTCTGTCTTTGTCTCTCTACAAAACCTTCAGAACTAACACGTTTGCATAGATTTATCACACCAATCTGAAGAAATTATGTAACTTCAGACTGTTTGTGACTGCCGAAGAAATTCAGTAACCATTAGACGATGAATATTGTTTGTTCTATCCACTAGATCAAGCAGCTGGGGAAGTTCTATGAGAGGTGCGAGGGCAGGTCGAACGCAGTGAATGTTGATCCTCATGTGCCTGACCTGCGGCGACGCAGGATTTAACCTTTTTCCCTAGAACAAATTGAATTGAATTTCTTCTTCTTGAACTTGTAAGAAGATATAACCTTTTTTTTGCCCACATCAGTATGGAAATTAAACAATCTGTAGTAAGGGCAGAACCGAAAAGCTAAACTAATTTTAGTAGTGTTGAAGATCTCCCTGGACTGAAAATGGTCCATGCTAAAATCTTGTACTGAACTTGATTTGTCCACTGATTACTAAGGTTTCTGCCAAAGCATACCACCAAACATCCCCCCCGTTGTTTTGTTGTTGAACTTCCTTTTTTATCAACTTTGTTAAAAGCAGTATATAGTTATCCTTTTATACACATTTGCTAAGTGAAGCATAGAGAAAGAACAGAGAGTAGCACTGACAGAGATACACCTACTTCTACTTGTAGCTAGGAGAGATAGAAGGGAAGTCAACAAGAAGAGAGAGAGACAATGTACAAGAGCTGACGCAATGCCACTGTCATGCGATGAGCGCAAGAGCAAGCGCAATGCCACTGCCATGCGATGAGCGTCTCCTTCCGGCTGCTCGTACTCATGCTCTGCCCAGGTGCGTGGGGTGTCAAATTGATCAACCAGCAACATCTCCTCCATATGGACTGGCGGCTCCGGCGAGGTCGAATGGTTCGGGCGTACGAGGTCGAACTGCGCGGAGTGGAGGACCGGGGCATGGCTAGGTGACGGCCGACCTTGGCGAGGTAGGAAGTGGAACGTTGGGAGGGGAGGCGCTCAGCCGAGATCCAGGGGGACGGCCGGTCTTGATCCAGGGAGAGGTCGTGGTCCGCCGACGGAAGCGCAAGGTTGCAGGCAACGATGGCCGTTAGGTGGTTACTGGCGGTGGCGCACCTGGTGGCGGGGAGGTGGTTGGGGCGGAGGGCGGCGGCCGTGGGGGGAGGCGCGCCGGCGTTGGAGGAGGAGGCGCGCCGGCTGCGGGGGAGGTGGCGTGCGGCAGTGAGGATGGAGGCGCGCCGGCGGGGGTGGGTTGGGAGGGGCGCGTGGGAGAGGGAGGCGGGTGGATCGAGAGACGTGGGGGAAGGTGGAGGTTCGGTGCGGGAGAAGATGGGTGAGATTTTTTTTCTTTTTCTTTTCCCTGGTTCGGGAGTTCGGTAGGTGAGGGAGTCCTGGATTAGGGGGTGTTCGGGTAGCCGGACTATACCTTCAGCCGGACTCCTGGACTATGAAGATACAAGATTGAAGACTTCGTCCCGTGTCCGGATGGGACTTTCCTTGGCATGGAAGGCAAGCTTGGCGATGCGGATATTCAATATCTCCTACCATTGTAACCGACTCTATGTAACCCTAACCCTATCCGGTGTCTATATAAACCGAAGGGTTGTAGTCCATAGGACATCAACAACTTCATCAACTCCATATACAACAATCATACCATAGGCTAGCTTCTAGGGTTTAGCCTCCTTGATCTCGTGGTAGATCTACTCTTGTACTACCCATATCATCAATATTAATCAAGCAGGACGTAGGGTTTTACCTCCATCAAGAGGGCCCGAACCTGGGTAAAACATCGTGTTCCCTGCCTCCTGTTACCATCCGGCCTAGACGCACAGTTCGGGACCCCCTACCCGAGATCCGCCGGTTTTGACACTGACATTGGTGCTTTCATTGAGAGTTCCTCTGTGTCGTCGCCTTTAGGCCCGATGGCTCCTTTGATCATCAACAACGATGCGGTCCAGGGTGAGACTTTTGTCCCCGGACAGATCTTCGTCTTCGGCAGCTTCACTCTGCGGGCCAATTCGCTCGGCTACCTAGAGCAGATCGAAAGCTACGCCCCTGGCCATCAAGTCAGGTTTGGAAGCTTAAACTACACGGCTGACATCCGCGGAGACTTGATCTTCGATGGGTTCGAGCCACGGCCAAGCGCGCCGCACTACCTCGAGGGGCATGATCTAGCTCTGCCCTCGGACTGTTTCCTGGAGGCCGCACACGCATCGGTTCTGACCCCTAACTCGGAGCCTATTGCACCAATCGAGGACGAGCGGTTGGACGTCACCTCAGGGGCTGCGATCCCGAAAGCGATCGAGCCGAACGCTAGCCCCGCACTCTGCACGACCCGTGACTCCGAGGATCCGGACTCCTCCCCGGACTCCGAACCCCCCGCGCCCCTGCCAATCGAATCCGATTGGGCGCCAATAATGGAGTTCACCGCCGCAGACATCTTTCAGCATTCGCCTTTTGGCGACATCCTGAATTCTCTCAAGTCTCTCTCCTTATCAGGAGAGCCCTGGCCGAACTACGGTCAGTAAGGATGGGATACGGACGATGAAGAAATTCAAAGCCCACCCACCACCCACTTTGTAGCCACTGTCGATGATCTAACCGACATGCTTGACTTCGGCTCCGAAGACATCGACGGCATGGACGACGATGTAGGAGACGAACAGGAACCAGCACCTGTAGGGCGCTGGAAGGCCACCTCGTCATATGACATATATATGGTGGATACTCCAAAAGATGGAGATGGCGATGGAACAGTGGGGGATGACGCCCCCAAGAAACAGCCAAAGCGCCGGCGTCAGCGGCGCCCCTCTAAATCCCGCCAAAGCAAAAACGGTGATTCCGGCACGGGAGATAATACTACCCCGGATAACGCCGAAGAACACCCACCTCAGCAAGATTCGGCATAGGAAGATGGAGAAGCCAGCCCTCATGAGAGAGCGGCAGACCGAGAGGTCAAGGATGATAACTATACGCCTCCCTCCAAAGATGAGGCAAGCCTCGATGACGACGAATTCGTCATACCATCAGACCCCGCCGAACAAGAGCGTTTCAAATGCAGGCTTTTAGCCACGGCAAGTAGCCTCAAGAAAAAGCAGCAACAGCTCAGAGCTGCCCAAAATGATTTGCTAGCTGACAGATGGACTGAAGTCCTTGCGGCCGAAGAGTATGAACTCGAACGCCCCTCCAAGAGTTACCCGAAGTGCAGGCCGCTACCCCGATCAGAGGAGGAAGCACCTGCATCACCAGCGCATGACATGCAGACCGGCACCTCGCAGCCCGCGATAGAGAGCTCTCGTGTTGGAAATATGCCCTAGAGGCAATAATAAATTAGTTATTATTATATTTCCTTGTTCATGATAATCGTTTATTATCCATGCTATAATTGTATTGATAGGAAACTCAGATACATGTGTGGATACATAGACAACACCATGTCCCTAGTAAGCCTCTAGTTGACTAGCTCGTTGATCAATAGATGGTTACGGTTTCCTGACCATGGACATTGGATGTCATTGATAACGGGATCACATCATTAGGAGAATGATGTGATGGACAAGACCCAATCCTAAGCATAGCACAAAGATCGTATAGTTCGTATGCTAAAGCTTTTCTAATGTCAAGTATCATTTCCTTAGACCATGAGATTGTGCAACTCCCGGATACCGTAGGAGTGCTTTGGGTGTATCAAACGTCACAACGTAACTGGGTGACTATAAAGGTGCATTACAGGTATCTCCGAAAGTGTCTGTTGGGTTGGCACGAATCGAGACTGGGATTTGTCACTCCGTGTAAACGGAGAGGTATCTCTGGGCCCACTCGGTAGGACATCATCATAATGTGCACAATGTGATCAAGGAGTTGATAACGGGATGATGTGTTACGGAACGAGTAAAGAGACTTGCCGGTAACGAGATTGAACAAGGTATAGGGATACTGACGATCGAATCTCGGGCAAGTACAATACCGCTAGACAAAGGGAATTGTATACAGGATTGATTAAGTCCTTGACATCGTGGTTCATCCGATGAGATCATCGTGGAACATGTGGGAGCCAACATGGGTATCCAGATCCCGCTGTTGGTTATTGACCGGAGAACGTCTCGGTCATGTCTGCATGCTTCCCGAACCCGTAGGGTCTACACACTTAAGGTTCGGTGACGCTAGGGTTATAGAGATATTAGTATGCGGTAATCCGAAAGTTGTTCGGAGTCCCGGATGAGATCCCGGACGTCACGAGGAGTTCCGGAATGGTCCGGAGGTAAAGAATTATATATATGAAGTGCTATTTCGGCCATCGGGATAAGTTTCGGGGTCACCGGTATTGTACCGGGACCACCGGAAGGGTCCCGGGGGTCCACCGGGTGGGGCCACCTGCCCCGGGGGGGCACATGGGCTGTAGGGGGTGTGCCTTGGCCTATATGGGCCAAGGGCACCAGCCCCAAGAGGCCCATGCGCCAAGAGAGAGAAAAAAGGGGAGAGTCCTAAAAGGGGAAGGCACCTCCGAGGTGCCTTGGGGAGGATGGACTCCTCCCCCCCTTGGCCGCACCCTTCCTTGGAGGAAGGGGCAAGGGCTGTGCCTCCCCCCTCTCCCTTGGCCCTATATATAGTGGGGAAAAGGAGGAGCAACCATACCTAAGGCCTGGCGCCTCCCTCTCCCTCCCGTGACACATCTCCCTCCTCTCGCAGCGCTTAGCGAAGCCCTGTTGGAATCCCGCTACTTCCACCACGCCGTCGTGCTGTTGGATCTCCATCAACCTCTCCCTCCTCCTTGCTGGATCAAGGCGTGGGAGACGTCTCCGCTCCGTACGTGTGTTGAAGGCGGAGGTGCCGTCCGTTCGGCGCTAGGATCATCGGTGATTTGGATCACGACGAGTACGACTCCATCAACCCCGTTCTCTTGAACGCTTCCGCGCGCGATCTACAAGGGTATGTAGATCCACTCCTCCCTCGTTGCTAGATGACTCCATAGATAGATCTTGGTGACATGTAGGAAAATTTTGAATTTATGCTACGTTCCCCAACATCTCGGCCCTCCACCCAAGCCATGCCCCGACGCCGCTCAACTAAGGCACGGGAAAATGCGCCAGACCTGCGAGACGTACTGGAGGATAAGGCAAGACAAACAAGATCGATGTACGGATCGTGCAGGCGCCCTACGGCATGTGACAATGATCTTCACTCCGGATACAACAAATCCGGCCGGGCCGAACACAACAGAGATAGCTCTTCCGAGCTGCGTCGTGATATAGCCCAGTACAGAGGCGCCGCACACCCGCTATGCTTCACGAATGAAGTAATGGATCATAAAATCCCAGAGGGTTTCAAACCCGTAAACATCGAATCATACGATGGCACAACAGATCCGGCGACATGGATCGAGGATTATCTCCTTCACATCCACATGGCACGCGGCGATGATCTACACGCCATCAAATACCTCCCGCTCAAACTTAAAGGACCGGCCCGGCATTGGCTTAACAGCTTGCCAGCAGACTCAATCGGTTCTTGGGAGGACCTGGAAGCCGCATTCCTCGACAACTTCCAGGGCACTTACGTGTGACCACCGGATGCCGACGACTTAAGCCACATAATTCAGCAGCCAGAGGAATCGGCCAGGCAATTCTGGACACGGTTCCTAGCAAAGAAAAACCAGATAGTTGACTGTCCGGACGCAGAGGCCCTAGCAGCCTTCAAGCAAAACATCCGCGACGAGTGGCTTGCCCGGCACCTGGGACAGGAAAAGCCGAAATCCATGGCAGCCCTCACGACACTCATGACCCGCTTCTGCGCGGGAGAAGACAGCTGGCTAGCTCGCAGTAACAACTTATCAAAGAACCCTGGTAATTCAGATACCAAGGACAAAAGTGGAAGGACACGTTGGAATAAGCAAAAACACCGCGTTAGCAGCGACGGCAATGAAGACACGGCAGTCAATGCCGGATTCAAAGGCTATAAATCCGGTCAGCAGAAAAAGCCATTCAAAAAGAATATTTAGGGCCCGTCCAGTTTGGACCGAATACTCGATCGCTTGTGCCAGATACATGGCACCTTCGAAAGGCCAGCCAATCACACTAACAGGGATTGTTGGGTGTTCAAGCAGGCAGGCAAGTTAAGGGCCGAAAACAGAGACAAGGGGCTGCACAGCAACGACGAGGAGCCCAAGCCGCCGAACAACAATGGACAGAAGGGCTTTCCCCCACAAGTGCGGACGGTGAACATGATATACGCAACCCACATTCCCAAGCGGGAGCGGAAGCGTGCTCTACGGGACGTATACGCGATGGAGCCAGTCGCCCCAAAGTTCAACCCATGGTCCTCCTGCCCGATCACTTTTGATCGAAGGGACCATCCCACTAGCATCCGTCATGGCGGCTTCGCCGCATTGGTTCTCGACCCAATCATCGACGGATTTTATCTCACAAGAGTCCTCATGGACGGCGGCGGTAGCCTGAACCTCCTTTATCAGGATACAGTGCGGAAAATGGGCATAGATCCCTCAAGGATTAAGCCCACAAGAACGACCTTTAAAGGCGTTATACCAGGTGTAGAAGCCAACTGTACAGGCTCAGTAACACTTGACGTGGTCTTCGGATCCCCGGACAATTTTCGAAGCGAAGAGTTAATCTTCGATATAGTCCCGTTTCGCAGTGGCTATCACACCCTGCTCGGACGAACCGCATTCGCAAAGTTCAATGCGGTGCCGCACTACGCATATCTCAAGCTCAAGATGCCAGGCCCTCGAGGAGTAATTACGGTCAACGGAAACACCGAACGCTCCCTCCGCACGGAGGAGCATACGGCGGCTCTCGCAGTGGAGGTACAAAGTAGCCTTCTCAGGCAATTCTCCAGTCCGGCCATTAAAAAGCCAGACACTGCCAAGCGCGCCCGGAGTAACCCACAGCAGGACCGCCTGGCACACTCTAAGCAAGCATAGCAATGCGGCCCCAACCCCAGCTTTCACGACATAGCGAAACCAGTACCTCGCGTACATAACTACACCCTTGAAATACCATGGGCACAGGGGAAGGGGCACAATAACGGCACGCCCAAAATACGGCTTAAAACGTACTAGGGGCTGCCGGATTCCTTTTTTAATTTTTTCTTACTTTCAGGACTCCATACTTCGGACGACCTGTTCGGCAATTCAACTGCCGCACAAAAGATGCAAGATTCCAGGGAGGCAGACAAGCCATGCCGCATTATGGAACTCCCAGGTGGTCTCTGTTACGAGCGGTATACCTGTTTTAAACACAATTCCACGGCCTGCCCCTGGTCAAGACATACTACATAGTCCAATATCTTTTGCTTACCGCACTATTTGTATCGTTCGGCTTTGATAAATAGCCTCTCTATAAACAATGCATAGCTTTCTGTCTATTTTTTGCATTATCTTCTTTTTACATATATGTTTATTAAATGACATGATTGCACCCGTACACCATGGTACGACAAACACGCCAGGGGCTTCAGCACCCCTCATAATGGCGTGAGAAGTCCGTACACTTTCCTAAGTGCGGCACCCTGAACTTATAGCACTATATGCATCGGCTCCGAATCATGATTTGGGTCAATAGTTGGGTTTTCCCGGCTCCTATGTTTTGGTGCCTTACGTTCCGCTATATCGGCTAAGGTAGCACTAGGAGAACCACTGCGATTGTGCCCCGGTTGAGCTGGGTTAAGCACCTCAGTGGAGAAAGCTAAAACTGACTGTCATGATGTGGCGAGAGACCGGTCGCTGTTCGAGAGGTTTTTCGAGTCCCTAAAGACTTATGCCGCTTCGAGCGAGGAGCCGGCTTTGTCCGGCCAAGGCGTGGATAGTGCCCCGAACTCGGTCTTCCGAACTAGGGGCTTCGCCGAAATTTAAAATTATAGAGTTCTATGGCTAAGTGAGAGTGTTCAAGCATTATAGTCCGATTGCCTGGTTCGTCGGGCTGAGCACCTCCCTCGAAGGACCCAACTATGGGAAAAAGAGCGCTCAGGTTTATCCCGAACACCCCAGCACTAGTGGCATGGGGGTAGAAGCCGACGACTGGCCATCTCTCAATTTTTGATAAACGGCCGCACATAAAGTAATATTTTAAATTCAACAAGCATTGCTTAGCGCATATGAACAAGTTTTCAGCGCACAGGATAAACACGAGCGAGTTCATTCAAAAATTACATCCTTGGTACATTCATCCGCCATAAGGCGGGCACCCGCAAGAACATCCTTATAGTAGTTCTCGGGCTTGCGATGCTCCTTCCCCGGCGGCGGCCCGTCCCTCACAAACTTCTCACCATCCAGCTTACCCCAGTGCACCTTTGCACGGGCAAGGGCCCTACGGGCACCTTCGATGCAGATGGAGTGCTTGATGACCTCGAGCCTTGGACAGGCCTCCACCAGTCGCCGCACCAGCCCGAAGTAGCTCCCAGGCAGGGCCTCTCTGGGCCTCAGCCGAACTATGAAGCCCTTCATGGCTTGTTCGGCCGCCTTATGGAGCTCGACCAACTGTTTTAGCTGGTCGCTCAAGGGCACAGGGTGTCCGGCCTCAGCATACTGAGACCAGAACACCTTCTCCGTCGAGCTGCCCTCTTCGGCTCGGTAGAATGCGGCGGCATCGGATACGCTGCGAGGAAGATCTGCGAATGCCCCTGGAGAGCTCCGGATTCGGGTAAGTAACAAGTACTTTACTTTTATACTTCTGCTTTGCAGAAAGAATGCCTTACCCGCCGCTATCTTTTTCATCTCCTCCAACTCTTGAAGGGCCTTTTGGGCTTCGGCCTTGGCAGACTTGGCAGTCTCAAGGGCCGCCGCGAGCTCGGACGCTTGCGTCTTGGACTCAAGCTCCAAACTCTCATGTTTTTTCATGAGAGCCTGAAGCTCCTGCTGCACCTCACCGACCTGGGCCTCAAGTTTCTCTCGCTCGGTGCACTCCGCGGCCGTTTTCTTTTCGGCCTCGGACAGCGCCTGCTTGAGGGTCGCCACCTCAGTCGTGGCCCCTACGATAAGCAGTACAATCCTGTTACTCTTTTTGCAATCAAGCCTTTCTATAGGCACTTTTTCTGTAAGGTATCTCGTACCTTCTTTCTCCTCGAGCTGCCGTTTGGCAAGCCGAGCTCTTGCTCGGTCCGCTCGAGGCCCTGCTTTAGGGCACCCACCTCCGCAGTCAGTGCGGCGGTGGCCAGCAGCGAAGCCTGCATACGTATATTGACTCCTTTTTAGTTAGACTCCTGCGATATTTAATAGATCCTCTATTTGGCTTTTCTTTCCGAACGCCAAACAGAGCATCAGGGGCTACTGTCTATACGGTAATATTTTTACATATTTTTACTTACCTCGAAGCCTGTTAGAAGGCTAGCACAAGCTTCCTGCTTTTGGCGGACCGAACCTTCTGGATCACCGTACTCATGACGGCATGGTGCTCCTCATCGATGGAGGCGCCGTCAAGCACCTCCAGCAGATGGTCCGGCACCTCCGGTTGGACGGAGGCTGCCGGCTCAGAAGGTTTACTCCTCTTGGAAGGAGTTCGCCCACCATGGTCCGGAACTATTGTAGATTCCGGTGCGGTGTCCGGCTCAAAGCTGGACTTGGAGCCCTGGGGGGTCTTGTCCCCTTCACTCCTGGAGTCCAGGAGGTTGCCTTGTGGCTCCTCCGGGACCACCTCCTCCTGCCCCGGGGCTTGTCGCGACACCACTTCGGCGTCGTCCGCAGTGCGGGGGGAGACAGCGGGCGGAACTGAGTTCACGTATGATGAGTCCAGGGAGCCGCCCGACGATTCGTTGACTTCGGCCCGGGGCGAACTGCATAATTACATTCGACATTAGGGAAAGCTGTGCAACAAAGGAACATCATGAGTTACTCTGATATCCGAACTTACGATTTCGCCGGACGCTTGGCCCTATTTGGCCACTCCTCTTCGCCCTCTTCGGCGTCGGGGGCGTAGTTTGGCGGAGGGGTCTTCCTTTTCCTAGACCCCTCGGCCTCCCCCGTTGGGGCGGCCTTCCTCTTCTCTCCTCCCTCCGCTGGGGGGGAAGAGTTTTCTTCTTCCTCCTCCTCGTTTTCATGGGAGGAGGGCGTCTCGGACTCGTCAGATGACGAGTCCGACACCACCATGTTGCGGGCACTCTTTCGAGTCCCTGTGGTCTTCTTCTTCTTGGCCTTCTTCTCCGGCACCACATAAGGCGCCGGAGTCAGCAGCTTCACTAGTAGAGCTGGAGCTGGGTCTTCGGGCAGCGGAGCCGGACAGTTAATCGGTCCGGACATCGCCCGCCAAGCCTGTCAAAGGTAAGGGAGTTTAGATCCCACATAGAGTCAAACTATGAAAAAAGCTTAACATCCTGTAAAAGGTGTAGATGGCTTACCTCGCTAGCGTGACGCTGCGAGCTGTATCCGCGGTCCTCGGAAGCGGATGCGGGAGCCTCGGCGCCCTTGAATAGCATCTTCCAGGCATCTTCGTACGTCGTGTCGAAGAGCCTACTGAGGGTTTGATGCTGCGCCGGGTCGAACTCCCACAGATTAAAATCCCGTTGTTGGCACGGGAGGATCCGGCGGACGAGCATAACCTGGATTACATTAACAAGCCGGATTGGCTTGTTCACCAGGGACTGGATGCATGTTTGCAATCCGGTCACCTCTTTTTCGTCACCCCACGACAGGCCCGTCTCTTTCCAGGACACAAGCCGCGTGAGGGGTCCGGATCGGAACTCGGGGGCTGCGGTCCATTTCGGATCGCGCGGCTCGGTGATATAAAACCACCCGGATTGCCATCCCTTTAGAGTCTCCACGAAAGAGCCCTCGAACCATAGGACATTGGCCATCTTGCCCGCCATGGCGCCTCCGCACTCCGCCTGGCTGCTGCGCACCACCTTGGGCTTGACGTTGAAGGTCTTGAGCCAGAGGCCGAAATGGGGGCGGACGCGGAGAAAGGCCTCGCACACGACGATAAACGCCGAGATATTGAGGATGAAGTTCGGAGCCAGATCGTGGAAATCCAGGCCGTAGTAGAACATGAGCCCCCGGACAAATGGGTGGAGTGGAAAACCCAGTCCACGGAGGAAGTGGGGGAGAAATACTACCCTCTCATGGGGCCTTGGGGTGGGGAGAAGCTGCCCCTCTTTGGGAAGCCGGTGCGCGATGTCCTTGGACAGGTATCCGGCCTTCCTTAGCTTCTTGATTTTGCCCTTCGTGGCGGAGGAGACCATCCACTTGCCTCCCGCTCCGGACATTGCTGGAGAAGGTTGAGGTGGGAAGTGCGGGCTTGGGCGCTGGAGCTCGGGTGCGCAGGAGATGGATAGGCAAAGGAGGAAGAAGGCGTAGGTAAAAAGGTGGATCCTTATCCCCTTATATGGGTGGATGCGGTTGTGCGTCCCCGCATGCCTAGTAAAACTCGCTTGCCTCCCAAGCGCCGTGATAAGTGGCGCGGTGGGGTTACCCACGTCCGTATTGATGAGAATCCCGTAAAAGGGGGTACACGATCTCTGCTTCGACAAGACGTGTCAAGGAGACCGCCTCGCGGAACACGCTGAGGTGGGAAAGTAAAAACGATTTGAGTAAAGGACTTGGCCGTAGTGTGATGACACACTGCGGAATACGTCAGCAGATTTGATTTGTGTTAATATTATTCTCTCTATGGCAATATGTGGAAGCTTATTTTGCAGAGCCGGACACTACTCTTGGTGTTTACGATCTTCTATGAAGGACTTGGAGGAGGAACCCGCCTTGCAATGCCGAAGACAATTTGCGCGCCGGACTCGTCGTCATTGAAGCCTGGTTCAGGGGCTACTGAGGGAGTCCTGGATTAGGGGGTGTTCGGGTAGCCGGACTATACCTTCAGCCGGACTCCTGGACTATGAAGATACAAGATTGAAGACTTCGTCCCGTGTCCGGATGGGACTTTCCTTGGCGTGAAAGGCAAGCTTGGCGATGCGGATATTCAAGATCTTCTACCATTGTAACCGACTCTATGTAACCCTAACCCTATCCAATGTCTATATAAACCGGAGGGTTGTAGTCCGTAGGACATCAACAACTTCATCAACTCCATATACAACAATCATACCATAGGCTAGCTTTTAGGGTTTAGCCTCCTTGATCTCGTGGTAGATCTACTCTTGTACTACCCATATCATCAATATTAATCAAGCAGGACGTAGGGTTTTACCTCCATTAAGAGAGCCCGAACCTGGGTAAAACATCGTGTTCCCTGCCTCCTGTTACCATTCGGCCTAGACGCACAGTTCGAGACCCCTACCCGAGATCCGTCGGTTTTGACACCGACAGTAGGTCCTGCGTGCGCCCTTACAGGATGATCGTGATCCAAATGACTATTCTAATTCTGAGATTAGAATAGTGTTGTCCTCTCTCTAAATATATATATATAGGGTGGTTCTATTCTAATAACATCCTTAAGACCTTTATTTTGATAACACCGGTGGCTTATTCTGCTAAGACTCTCGACGCGAACCCACACAAGCAGCCGAACCATCTGAAAAACTAACCGGCCACCCCCGCTCCTCCCACATCTCCCTCGTGCCCACTTTCTTCGTCTCCCTCCCTCTCCCACCACCGCACCAACTCCCTCCCATCCCCTCGCCGCCGTAGCCCACCTCCCCGGCGCCCTCCCATTATCCCCCCACGACCCCCACCTTCCTCCCGCTCCAGCCTCCACCTCCACTAATTTCTTCCATCCGTGGGTCACGCCACCGTCCGTGGATCTCCGCCTCCTCGACCAGCCACCTCCAATCACGGGCGCAACCAGCGCCGCCGCCGCCCTGTTCATCGTCCCGAGGCGACCAGGCTCTCCAACCGCCACAGCCCTACCGCATCCGGCGAGATCCGGCTGCCCCCGCACCTCCCTCCTCAAGCATGCGGCTCGCGACCAGTGGACCCAGTGCGTGCTGCGGTGACCACTGGATCCGCTGCCACCGGCCTCCTTCCCCCGACGCGGATCCGGCGGGCACGACCCCAACCACCCCTCTCTGCCGTGGATCCAGCGGGTGCGGATCTTACTCCACCTCACGCCCTGGTTGTGCGCGGCGGCGCTACCTCACCCGCCCACCACCACCTCCCTCCCCCCTCCGTGCAGTGCGGACGGTGAGCACGTGCAGTCCGATGGGCGCGTGAATGCAGTGCACCCTCGCCGGCATGGCCCCCCTCATTGCTCCAGCCTCGGATACGGCATCTCCTGCCTCGGGTCCGGCCGCTACAGGGGTTGCCGCTCCTCCTAGTGGAGTTGTCCACTTCCTGCGGTACATGGCGCAGGGACGCATCCCCTCTGGTTGGTGGTGGACGCATGTGACCATCGGCAAACGAAGCCACGCCGTGGTCCTGGGCATGGATGACGGCCGGTGGGCTGGCTTCTTCCCTGTCGGATCTGGCCAGAGGTGGTGCTCCAAGGCAGAGCTCGTCCTTGACGAGGAACACCACCGCCCCGAGCTTGTGTAGCATGGACGCAAGCCTTCACATAGTTGCACCTCCACCTACCATAGACTCCACATCCATGTGCGCATATGCAGCTCACTAGGACTTTGCCTGCAGTCTCTCTGTAGCCTGTCGTGGCAGTTCGCCCCCCACTGCTACCTCCCCTCGCCCCCGGCGACCTTCCTCTCTGCCATGATGGCCGGATCCACCCTCCGCCGCCCCGGCAACCCCCTGCTTAGTTCGCAGCGGCCAGATCCACACAGCCGCCCTGGCGACCTCCTGGCCGGATCCACACACACCGCCGCTGCCGTCCCGCTCCTCGTGGTTCCACAGCCACCTCCGCGGCGGCTGGATCCAGGCGGCCCCGTGCCCGCGGGAGGAGGCAAGAAGGGATCCCGTCGCGCTGGCCGCCTGGCTCGCCGGAGGAGGTCGGGAATGGGGGGTTCAGGTAATGCAGCTCATGTCCGTGCTGCCCATCCCTCCCCATCTACCACGTTGGTGGCTGCATCATGCAGCACCGTCGCGCTCTATCTTCGCCGTTGCCGTGCAGTCCACGCGACGTGATTGTGCAGCTCGCCAGCGTCTCTGGTCCTCCCTAGTACCCCTCTCATCCCCGCCCCCTGGTCGCCGGATCCAGAGCTGCTACAAAGCAGCAGCAGTTCCCGAAGACCCTCGTTGCAATTCGCCAGCACAGTGATGTATTTTGCTTCGCGTGCGTTCTTGTTCACGGGTCACATTTACATCAAAAAAAGCTAGCGGTTCACTGTCTCTTTTTTGGACATGCAGTGCTGTGGGTTTGCAGTTTTTGCATTTTTCAGATTTTGCTTGCAGTCCCATGGGCACACAGGAGCAGTGTTGTGGGGGGTGGACATGCAGTGCGCCGGCGACCGACTTGCATTTCACCGAAAAATTAGGATTTATTTTTAAAGTCCCATGTCATTGTAATTTGTATGTCTTTATGCTGTGGATTCGCCATGTCTCGTAGCCCAGAAATGTATAGAAGAAAACAACAGTACTTTATTTGAAGTGCAGCTCACTTGTTTGATCACGACAGCGATCTTCTCTCTCCCAGCAGTCCACTATGTTGCCAAGTGCAGAAAATTTTAGAAGATTTTTTTTGAAAAAGGTTGATTTTTGTATGCAGCTCGCCCTGTTGTTGGGACTTTATTTGAATGTGTTCAGAAATTGCAGTCTGGAGTATCTGCACATGCAGTGCAGACGCTGCTTTTGTGTTTGTGGATTTTTTGTATAAAGATTATAGGGACTCATTTGATTGCAGCGAAACATGGTGACGTTCAGACATGAGCATGCAGTTTCGACCATGTGGACATGCAGTGCAAAAATGGTGTTTTCCATGTTTGATGATTTTATGTATAAAAGTTATATGGACTCGTTTGAAAATTGTTTACCAAAGAAGTTCTTTTTGAATTGTGTTGTGGCTCATTTCCCTCGACCATGTGGTTCGCTTCTTCGCACGTGTACAGCTCGCCAATGTGGGAACCCAAAACTCCAAACAGAAAAAAGAAAGAGTTCACTTTGCAAAACAAAGGAGTTCACTTTGTAAAAAAATATAGAGGAGTTCACTTTTTATTATTTTTGGAGGATTTTTTTTTGTGCAAATTTGTAAGGACATGGTGTAGAATTTGTTAAAATCGATGCAGCTCACTAAGAAAACCTTTGCGGTGCACTTTGCAAAACAATGGAGTTCACTTTGTCAAAAAAATATAGAGGAGTTCACTTTTTATTATTTTTGGAGGATTTTTTTTTGCAAAATTGTAAGGACATGGTGTATAATTTGTTAAAATCGACGCAGCTCATTAAGAAAACCTTTGCGGTGCACTTTGCAAAACAAAGGAGTTCACTTAGAAAAAAAATGTATAGAGGAGTTCACTTTTTATTATTTTTTGAGGAATTATACGCCATTTAGAACAAAAATGCATTTAAAACATGCAAATGTAGTGCACTTTAGTCTTGAAAAAAGTCCACTACAAAGAAAAATGCATTTAAAACATGCAAATGCAGTGCGCTTTAGTCTTGCAAAAAAGTCCATTGCGAAGAACTTTTCGATACACTTCATTTAAAACAAAAATGAATTAAAAAATACAAATGCGGTGCGCTTTGGTCTAAAAATGCATTTAAAAAACATGCAAATGCGGTGCACTTTCATCTTGAAAGAAGTTCAATATGAAGGGCTTTTTAGTACACTACATTTGAAACAAATATGCATTGAAAAAATGTAGTGCCCCTGACTGTCTGATGCAGTGTGGTTTTCAGTCCGAAGCAGAGCGGTTTTCTGTCTCATCCGGTCCACTCATCGATTTTAGTGTCGCGAAAAAACAGAGTGCCGCATTCCGGTAAAATCAGAACTGCTCTTAAACCGTATGGAATTAGAGAGTGTGTTCTATATGAAAAAGTTACGTCTCATCGATATCTTTCCAGTGACGTATCATTTGAATCATTCCGACAAGCGGTTTGTAAAAATTTCGCAAAAAATGGCCGCTGCCTCTCGTCGTCAGCAACACGATTTTCAAAATTAACTAAAAACTGTAAAGAATCTCAAAAACATTTCAACATATGAAAGTTGCGCCTCGTCCATAGCTTTCCAACGGCGTATCATACGCTTCGTTTTGACAAACGGTTCAAAAACTGGGGCAAAAACATTACCGGAAATTTGAAAAAAAAATAGAAAAATAGAATTCCAGGATTTAGTAAATTGGAAGCTGCTCTTAAACCGTAACGAATTACAGAAACTAATAGATATCAAAAAGATGCGTCTCGACAATATCTTTCAAACGGTGTATCATTTGCTTCATTCGGACGAGCGGTTTAGAAAAAAACGCGAAAAAACGCTCTCTGCCACTCGTCGTGCGCCGCATCGTTTTTAAAACTGCTCTTAAACCGTGAGGAATCTCGAAAAGTGCTCAACATGGCGAAGTTGCACCTAATTCATAGCTTTTCAATGGTATATTACACACCTTGTTCCAATTAGTGGTTAAAAAACTAGAGCGAAAAAGGTAACGAAAAAATACCGCGTGCAGTTTTTTCGACACGAAGTTCACTCGCCTGACTTCTGCAGCACACTTGGTTCGAACAATGACGTGCACTTGCGTTGAGCGTGCAGTGCGAAAGTGTTATCAGAATAGTTATTCTGCTAATATTAGCAGAATAGACCGGCTGTATATATGTCAAATCGGAGAGTATATATGCGTAGTATGTATTATATAAAAATGTTTAGGTAGTATATATATACTACTTTTTTGATAGTATTTATCATATTTTGAGTATGCTCCTTTTTACGTACAAATATGTATGTATTTCATAAATAAAATAAAAACCATGGGTCAACTTGTAATTTTTTCATTTAACTCACTTTAAAGTATCTTATATATAGTATATGAACATACTTAAAATGATCAAGTAGAATATATACTATTACATGGTAGTATATGAGACATGTGAGGTAACTATCCCCAGGTGGTAGGATTGATTATATATATATATATATATATATATATATATATATATATGTGTGTGTGTGTGTGTGTGTGTGTGTGTGTGTGTGTGTGTACTTTTAGGTAGTATGTATCATATTTTAAGTATGCTCATTTTGATGTACAAATATGGATGTATTTTATAAATATAATAAAACCATGGGTCGCCTTGCAATTTTTTTATGTAATTCACTTTGAAGTGTCTTATATATAGTATATGAACATATTTATAATGATAAAGTATTATATAAACTACTATATGATAGTATATGAGACATAAGGGTAACTATACCTGGGTGATAGGATATATTATAAAACGCACACACATAGGATCTATTCTATTTTCTGTAACCGAATATTATTCTATTACTATTCTCAAACCGACGACTTATAGTCAAACTGATTGACTTTTTAGTTCAAAAAAGTTTTGCTAATTTTTTCATCGAAACGGGGCATGTAATATTTGTAGGAATGCTCTTGACATCAAGATTACAAGTCATATGGGACATTTTAGTAAAATCCTTACGGTTTATGAGTAGTTTTGAAAAAAACCATTTTTAATTCGAATATGTGAATCGTATTTTAGACCACATTTTGAAACAGTTTGTCGGAATTGAGCAAATGAGATGGTGCCAGAAAGCCTGTCAAAATATGCTTCTTTCATATATAGAACTTTTGTCAAATTCTGTATGGTCTCAAAGTAATTTGAAAAATGATGGAATTCTGGGCGAAACATTCTTTCATGATTTTTTGCAAAAGATTTGTTAGATTAGTGCAAATGATACAGCGTTGGAAAGATATGAAAAATGAGCATCTTTTAAGTATAGAATATTTTTCCTAATTCTTTATTGTTTAAATTCAATTTCGAATACATTCAAAGTGGATTTCAAATGTGATTTTTTTGAAAAGTTTGTCGAAATAGGGCAAATAATTCCGTTGGATAGCTATCGAAAAATGCAAAACTTGTCATATGGAATGTTTTCTCAATTTCTCAAACGTTGAAGATTAATTTTAGAATATGGTGATACCAATTGTTCTGTTTTCCCGTCGGAAAAACAGAGTGATTGAACTGATCTATGTGTGTGTTTTCACTGAGTAATTTTGAATACGGTGATATCGGTCGCGCTGTTTTTTCTGTTCCATAAATAAAGTTCTCGGACTGATCTCTGTATGAGTTTGTACTGATCATGTTTTGACATATTGAACTTTACTTTGTTTTCTGGGTACGGTTTTCCTCGTAGCTTTTCAACGGTTTATAGTATTACCATGCGCGAACTTGCATGGTTTATATCGTTGAACTAAATGACATTTTTTGTGTGTGTCTCTTTTCTTTGAACTCAACATATTTTTTCAAAGATGTTTTGGACTTCTCATTTCTACGACTTGAACTTTTAAGATTTGAATTTTCATGGGGTTTATTTTTGTTTGAGTTTTTGTCTCAAACTTATGTGGGACGTCGTGTTGAACTTGCAACTTTTTAATTGTGAACTTGTGTTTTTTCATTTTAAGTTGCTTTTTCCCTCCAACTTTACTACTACGAAATTTGTTTGCAAAATTAGTGTCCCTCAAGTCTGGACTGATGCAATTGTTTGTGTCAAATGCTACCAAATTTATCCGTACTAGAGTATCATCTAACATATAATCTAATGTTTTTTACACACACCAAACTATTTTGTCAACACACAATTAACTGGCATTTTGCATTTTGTAAACACAAGCATCTTCACTAATTTTGTACTAGATTACCATGGGAAATTCACACATAACGAACTGTCATATTACATTTTCAGGAACAAACTTCTTGAACCTTTCCATATGAAAGAAGTTGAGTGGTCAGTCCAAACAAAGATGGGAGAGTGTTTTATATTACAATGTACCATGTTTCTTTTTCACAAAAAGAACTGCAATCATACACGGAAAATGACACATCCATCCATCTAGTACTAGAATACATACATGTTTCCAAACACATTTTGTTTCCTCTTTTTTCTTCTCTAATTATCTGCCACCAATGCCAGCATCGTACAGGCAAGCATAAAATTGGTGAAGTCACTAACACACTTCCATGAGATTTTGCTACTATAAATGAGCGAACAGATCTTCTAGTATGAAACTGGAGGCACACTTATTACCCAACACTCTTATTTAGTTCAGAGCATCATCAGTAAGATAATGATACTAAAACTGTAAGCCAATATAGAACAGCTAGATTGATTTGATTCAAATTTATTCTCTTTGGATTTTTCTTAATTAAACACAAATTAGAACTGATGATCTACCAAAGATTTCAAACTAACCAACATCTTATATGTACTAATTGGACGCACCAACCGAGGCTCCACGTGAACCCTCAATGACTAAGAATTTGGTCCATCCGATCTCCATATTAACAATTGTAGCCGTAGATGAGATAGATCACAGAGTCCTCACCAATTGTCCCACGTGCACTTCCTTTGAGAAAAATAATTGTTTAACGTGATGGTTTGGTGAAAAAAACTGACAGCCGTGTATGAGATAAATCGCAGAGTCCTCATCAATTGTTCCACGTGCACAACCTTTTCAAAACAAAAACTGTTTCACGTGATGGTTTGGTGAAATGAAAAAAAAAATTCTTTCATCAGATGCAGAAAATATGTCCCTAAAAACACTCCCTCGTTGGAAACTTCCTCACTGATCCTTCCCCATCGAGGAACCAAGGTGTCCTACACCATCCGCTAGGGCTGCTTCTCCTCCTCTGCGATCAGGCGTTCCTTCTCCTGTCCCTCCTCGAGTCTTCACATGTATCATCGAAAACAATCCAAGCAGCCTCTCAGGATCGCCTTCATGTGAAACCTTTGAATCCACCCTGCCCTAAACATGATGCAGTCAATCTTTCTTGAGGAGGCCTTTCCAATCTCAACTTGCATGCCCAGACAAAATAACGATGGCCGATGTGGTGGAGAAGGCAGTGCAAAAGTAGTTTGTTTCAGATCAGGGAGCCTCCATTGTTGGTGAAGCTGGAAATAATCGACTACTACAAGTATGCAAGGAAAAATGATGGAGTAGGTTTTCAATTTTCAATTTTTTATGTTGTCCATCCTGCAATTTGAGACTTGGTCACCAATCAGCAAGTATAGCCTATTTGTTTTGTGGGATTTTGGTGAAGTGTGTCATTTGGTTGTAAGCTTGTGTGTATAAATCCTAATAGGCATGGATAGACAAAAGGTGCTTGTTTGAAATACTTAATTCTATGTAACTCTGGATCGCATGCAAGTTACATTTAAGAGGAGCCAAAAATAATATTCTATTACCACTGATGAGAGCTAAAGTTATGACAATTATCCTAACCAGCATATGTTCAAAAAAGTTGAAGTTTCTTTTAGTTGGGAACAACTTTAGTTCATGTCTCTCTCACATAAATAAATTTTAGTTCAGGCTTAAGAGACAATTAGTCTGTGTTAACGGAAAACAACTCAGGTTTAGGTTTGTTAACTTGGCATACATCCTATAGACAGATGCTTCTCAAACCTGAACAAAGGCAAAAATGTATATTTTTCAATGCATTATAGGAAGCTCTCAAAAATACTAAAGCAGCACATGGATCAGCTTGTAATTGAACTGAATAAATTAAACTGAAACTATAACTATTGAACTGAACTAGAACTATAAGAAAAATTGTACTGAACTAAATTTAGTAATTTAGATGAACCAAAAGAAGAATGTAGTAATTTAGTGATTGAAGTGATGATCTTTTTGTTGAATCACGCACTGAAGAACAAGTCATATGGAAAATATACCAAATAGAAACCGGAGATGTGGCGGGACCGCCGCAATACTTGTGGCTTTTATAACATTTCAAGAGAATCTGACCATACACTTGTTGGAAAAATGGAACTTCAAATAAAGCTATTCGATGAGAGGCAACATAAGGCTGGAGCGATAACTCTCAGCCCCTGCATAGCCAAGAAGACAAAAACCGATTCATCTATGAAACTGCATGAGTTCTGATTTTTGAATCCTCCAGTAGTTACACATGAACTGGGCAATAAGCAACATAATGTTTTTTCTCTCAACTTTATAGGGGGCTAAACACTTGAACTTACACATGAACTAAGCAAAATAGCAACATATTTTTTTGTCGAACTACTACCTGCTCCATTCCAGATGTCTCTGTTTTACAAAAAATAAGTGAAGATCTTGAACTATTTTTCTGGACTTAGTTTTCATAACATGAACATACCTTTTGTTTCTGAAGAATGCAATGCGGCTCGCACACTCCAAAGCAAACACACTAGCACACGACAACACTGGCAAAAACACTCTCGGGCAAACGAAATGGAAACACGCAGGCAGTAACCGCACAAGTGCATTAGCAGCTCACCATGCACATCTGCTCCATACCTCTGTCTCATTGCTCGCCATGGTACACTTGCCACCTACTTACCATACACACACTAATACCAATTAAGCATGCACCGCAACACACCTAGGACTGTATCTGCGGTACACTTTGAACTAACGATAAAAGGATATATAACTAACAAAAATAAGCACAAACTTTGGGTGGAGAATTCATACGGACTCCGTTATGTTAAATTCTGGTCCATGTGTATATTGCTATCTTATTATCATTAAACTAGTAATCGATAAATGCATCCCTAAGTTTAAATAAGAGAGTACACATATCAAAACAGAAATATAAAATGTCAGTGTTAACTAAGAACTGAAATTGACATAAAAAATGCGCAGCCAAAAAGCAACTACCAACATAGACATGGCATTCCTGAACAACTATTAGATATACATCAGACCATGAAACACCACAAATGTGTTACATTAAATGCTGCTATCATAAGTGTCGGGGATATACCCCACGGTATGACCCGGCTGGAGATATGACCCGGCTGGGACTTGATGTTTCATTGGTGACCCGACAGACTATAAGCCGGCGGGAACAGTTAAGCATTGTAAGCCGGCTGATGAAGCTATATACCTAGGGTAGGGTCATGGACCTGTCCAAGCTACCCTCCCCAAGGACATCTCTAGAAGAAATCACCTTTCAATCGGCTTGAAGGTGTTCCACTCGACGGACTGGAAGACACTCGACCATGAAGCCAACCACTCGACCAAGATCCAACCACTCGACAGCCAGGAGATCTAAAGTCACTCCGCACGCTAACGGTCGGTCATTAAGTAGCTTTTATGGTCATCATAGCACTTTATTGGTGGCGTTACCAGTAACGCCCGACCTTAATGTACTTTAAACCCTGCATAACTGAGGGCCGGAGGGGCCTGGCGAACTCTATATAAGCCACCCCCTCCTCAGTGTAAAAGGTTCGCACCCCTGTAATTCATACACACATAATCCAGTTGACAGCCTTCGGGCTCCAAGACGTAGGGCTATTACTTCCTCCGAGAAGGGCCTGAACTCGTAAACCTCGTGTGTCTACAACTACTCCATAGCTAGGATCTTGCCTCTCCATTCCTACCCCCTACACTACTGTCAAACTTAGAACCATGACAGTTGGCGCCCACCATGGGGCAGGTGTCTTAGCGACTTGTTGGAGAAGTTGCAATTTTTCCGGTCCCTTCATCATGGTTGCAGGAGGAGTTTTGGTTGAGGGCCGCGAGATCCGTCTCGGCGCGCTCATGTTCATCGTCGACGACTCCGCTTGGCTTCAGGAGGCTCCGCTCGACGTCGACGCGCTCCCTGTTCGCGGGGCAACGCACTTTCGCGCGTGCGTCCGTGGCGTCCTCCTGCGGCAACCGTCGACCCAGTATCGGTCGACCCCTGTGTCGTCCTCGCTCCCTGTTTCCCGCCGGCGTAAGCGCTCCGGACGGTCGAGGCTGCAATGGTGGGTGAGGCATGCGGTGGCTCGCCAGTCGGCCACCCCCCAAGTCGCAGCGACCGAGCCCGACGAATATCTCTACGGCCTATTCGACCTGTTGACTGGCTCCGCAGAGACTGCATCCGAGTGCGACAGCAGTGATCCAGCGGCGGAGGTTCTGATGGTCGATGGACCACGCAGTCCTCCCGCCTTTCCCCGCACCGACGGAGGCGACGGCGGAGGCGATCCGTCGCATGCCCATGAAGAGTATGTCCCCGAGCCCCTCACTTCGCTGCAGAGGGAAGAACTTCGCCACCGGAACATGGATGCGCTGCACACTCCTATCGTTGGAGAAACCCCCGAGGCCCGTGCCTTAGAAGACGCGCGCTTGGCCAACTTGGCTGAGTGCACTCGACTGGAGAACCTCCAGCGAGTACTCGACGAGCGTGCGCGACAACGGGTTCCAGAATCCAGTCGACGTCAGCTCTTTCCACCACCGACTCAGGTATATCAAACTCCGATCCAGAATTTAGCAGCTGCGGCCCGTATAGCAGAGTCGATTCAGCCCTCCTAGTCAGAGGCTGGCAGAGGCTTGTTGCAGATCAGAGCATTACTCCGGGCAGCAGGAGACCAGAATTCAGCTGTTTCACAGTCGCGGAATAGGATCCACAGCAGATCCGTTGCTGCAGATACAGTCCAGTCAGCTCACAGCCCAAGATCGCCCCCGAGGCGTGAGGGACGTGGAGACCGGCGTGATCAGTACAGGAACCGTGGGTAGTATGATCACCGACTCGATCATGATGATCGACGTCGAGTGCCCACCCCTCCCCCGAGGAGTGGATCATATGTGCCTCAACAGCAGGATGATAGACGCCCTCACAGTGTTGGGCGAAGGATTCTAGTCGACCCCAGGGAACCAGGCTTTGATGCAAGATCCATTCTCGTTCAAGGTTTGGTCGACAGGAACAGAGCTCACTGAGAAGGTCATGACAGAGATGTACCTACCAACACCAGAGTGCACATTTCAGGACCAGAGTGCTTCAGCAGAGCCATCAGGGCCGCGGTGATTCCTCCCAACTTCAGATTGGCGACTGGAGTCAGTAAGTTCGCTGGTGAGTCCAAGCCTGATACTTGGCTTGAAGACTACCGAGTGGCTGTTCAGATTGGCGGCGGCAATGATGAAGTGGCCATGAAGCACCTGCCTCTCATGTTGGAGGGCTCGGCCAGAGCGTGGTTGAATCAGTTAGCACCCAGCAGCATTTACACTTGGGAAGATCTTGCCCGAGTGTTTGTCACAACATTTGAAGGAACATGCAAGCGACCAGCAGGGCTGACGGAACTGCGGTCTTGTGTGCAGAAGTCGAATGAAACTTTGAGGGATTACATCCAGAGATGGACCACGTTGCATCACACAGTGGAGAATGTGTCTGATCACCAAGCAGTCTGTGCCTTCAAGGAAGGTGTCAAGTATAGAGAGCTGAATCTGAAATTCGGTCGAACCAGAGACATGTCTCTGAATCGAATGATGGAGATTGCTACCAAGTATGCTAATGGTGAAGATGAGGATCGACTCCGGAGTGGCAAGCTCAAGTCAGTCGCCCAAGAAACCGGAGGAGGAAATTCCAGTCGGAAACAGAAGCAGAAAGCCGAGCCAGCTGCTCCTGGAGAAGCCTTGGTTGTGACTCAAGGAAAGTTTAAGGGGAAACCCAAAGGACCTTGGAACCCTAAGAAAGTTAAAGACCAGGACGGAAATGATGTGTTGGATTTGTCATGTCACATTCACACAAAGAAAGATGAAGAGGGTAAACTCATTTACCCGAAACATACCACTCGACAGTGTCGGCTCTTGATCCAGCAGTTCCAGGGCAAACAACCCTAAGATAAGGAAAAGGAGTCGAACAAAGCTGAAGACAAGGAAGATAGCAATGATGGATACCCCCAGGTTAATTCTACCCTGATGATTTTTGCTGATGTTGAAAGCAAAAGTCGACTGAAAGTTATCAACCGAGAAGTGAATATGGTTGCTTCGGCGACACCCAGTTATTTGAAGTGGTCTCAGGCTGCCATCACATTCGACCAGTGATCACCCAACGCACATAGCCACTCCTGGGAGGCAAGCTTTGGTGGTCGACCCAGTTGTCGAAGGCACTCGACTGACCAAAGTCTTGATGGATGGTGGAAGTGGCTTGAATATACTGTATGCAGAGACGTTGAAAGGGATGGGCATTCCGATGTCCAGACTCAGTACCAGCAACATGAGTTTCCATGGATTCATTCCTGGGAAGAAGGCTGAGTCACTCGGCCAAATTGCTCTTGACGTGGTTTTCAGTGATTCCAAGAATTACCGCAAAGAAAAGTTGACGTTTGAAGTTGTGGATTTCTAGAGTGCTTATCACGCTATTTGGGGTAGGCCAGCTTATGCACGTTTCATGGCTCGACCATGTTATGTGTACCTCAAATTGAAGATGCCTGGTCCCAAAGGTGTGATCACTATTACTGGCAATCGGAAGAAGGCGGAAGAGTGCTTTCAGAAAGGCTCAAAGATCGCCGATGCTCAGATGGCAGTGGTAGAGCTGCAGGAATACCAGAAAACTGCACACCTAAGTGATTTGTTGCGAGCCAAGAAGCCCGCTACGAAAGCAGCGTTTCAGTCGTCCGGTGAGACAAAGCCGATTCATATTCACCCGACCGATCCCAATGCTGCTCTGACCCATATCTCGACAACACTCGACTCCAAATAGGAAGAAGCGCTCATCCAGTTCCTCCGTGAGAACTGGGACATCTTCGCATGGAAGCCTTCTGACATGCCGGGTGTTCCCAGGGGGCTGGCTGAGCACCGTCTATGAGTCGACCCAAAAGTGAAACCTATCAAAGAACATCTTCGATGGTCCGCCGTCCAGAAGAGAAAGGCCATTGGCGAGGAGGTGGTTCGACTCTTAGCATCGGAGTTTATCCGAGAGATTTACCACTCCGAGTGGCTCGCCAATGTTGTCATGGTCCCCAAGAAGGACAAGTCACTTCACATGTGCATTGACTTTAAACATATCAATCGGGCCTGCCCGAAAGATCATTTTCCTCTCCCCCGCATCGACCAGATAGTCGACTCGACTGCGGGATGTGAGCGTCTGTCTTTTTTGGACGCCTATTCCGGTTACCATCAGATCCGTCTGTATGGGCCCGATGAGATCAAAACAGCTTTCATCACTCCATTCGTGTGCTTCTGTTATGTTACCATGCCATTTGGCCTCAAGAATGCCGGAGCCACGTTCATGAGGATGATTCAGAAGTGTTTGCTCACTCAAATCAGTCGGAATGTGGAAGCCTACATGGATGATATTGTGGTCAAGCCACGGAAGGGTTCCGACCTGCTGACTGACCTTGCTGAAACCTTTGCCAACCTCAGGAGGTATGATATCAAGCTTAATCCATCAAAGTGCACATTCGGAGTTCCTGGCGGAAAGTTACTCGGTTTTCTCGTTTCTGAACGAGGAATCGACACCAACCCAGAGAAAGTGGGTACTATACTCCGAATGAAACGTCCTGTGCGTGTGCACGATGTCCAAAAGCTTACTGGTTGCTTGGCTGCTTTAAGTCGATTCATTTCTCGCCTCGGTGAAAAGGCATTTCCTCTTTACCGACTGATGAAGAAGTCAGACAAGTTCGAGTGGACTCCTGAACCTGATGCAACATTTGCAGAGCTAAAAGCCCTGCTCTCCACCCAGCCGGTGCTTGCTGCTCCAATCAGCAAAGAGTCTTTACTGCTTTACATTGCAGCCACATGACAAGTTGTCAGTACGGTACTTACGGTCGAGCGGGAAGAAGAAGGAAATGCCTTTAAAGTTCAGCGCCTAGTATATTACGTTTCTGAAGTTTTGACTCCATCAAAGCAAAGATATCCCCATTATCAGAAGCTTGTATATGGGATTTACATGACCATGAAGAAGGTTGCACATTACTTCTCTGACCATTCCATTACAGTCGTCAGCGACGCTCCATTGTCAGAGATTCTGCACAACAGAGATGCAACTGGTCAAGTGGCAAAATGGGCGATTGAACTCCTTCCCCTAGATATCAAGTTTGAGGCAAAGAAAGCCATCAAGTCCCAAGCAATAGCAGATTTCGTTGCCGAGTGGATTGAACAGCAACTGCCGACTCAAGTTCACTCGGAGCACTGGACCATGTTCTTTGATGGCTCTAAGATGCTGAATGGTTCCAGTGCTGGGGTAGTGTTAGTTTCCCCCCGAGGAGATAAGCTCAGATAAGTTCTCCAAATTCACTTCAATTCCTCCAATAACGAAGCAGAATATGAAGCACTTTTGTATGGGTTGTGTATGGCCATTTCACTCGTTGTCCGTCGCCTCATGGTCTATGGCGACTCAGATTTGGTGGTTAATCAAGTGATGAAGGAGTGGGACGTCAGAAGTCCGGCCATGACTGGTTACTGCAATGCAGTAAGAAAGCTAGAAAAGAAATTCGAGGGGTTAGAGCTTCATCACATACCCCGACTGAAAAATCAAGCAGCTGATGATTTGGCAAAAATAGGTTCCAAGAGAGAAGCCATTCCCAGCAATGTGTTTTTCGAACACATCCACACACCATCAGTTCAAGAGGATCCTTTCACCGAAGAAGCCCCGCAGCCAAAAAGTGACACGGATTCGACTGAAGTTGAGGTCCCAACTGTGGTCGACCTGATCATGGAAGTTTTAGTCATCGCTCCCGACTGGACAGTGCCGTACATCGCGTATATCCTAAGGAAAGAACTCCCAGAGAATGAAGAAGAGGCTCGACAGATCGTCTGTCGATCCAAGGCCTTTACTGTGATAAAGGGACAGTTGTACAGGGAAAGCGCGATTGGAGTCAGTCAGAAATGTATAACACCAGAAGAAGGTCAGATAATTCTTGATGATATCCACTCGGGGACCTGTGGTCATCATGCGTCCTCTCGGACCATTGTGGCTAAAGCATACCGAGCGAGATTCTACTGGCCAAGAGCAAATGAAATGGCAAAAGAGATAGTGGACAAATGTGAAGGATGTCAGTTCTATTCCAATATGTCACACAAACTCGCCTCAGCCTTGAAGACCATTTCACTCGTCTGGCCCTTCGCTATTTGAGGATTGGATATGGTTGGACCACTGAGAACTGGCAGGAGCGGCTTCACCCATGTACTGGTGGCAGTCGACAAGTTCACTAAGTGGATTGAAGCAAAGTCCATCAAGAACCTTGATGCCTACACTGCTATCAGCTTCATCAGAGAGTTGATATTCAGATATGGAGTTCCGCACAGCATCATCACTGATAATGGGTCAAACTTCGATTCCGACAAATTCAGAGCTTTTTGCGCCTCTCAAGGCACACGAGTCGACTACGCTTCAGTCGCTCACCCCCAGTCAAATGGACAAGCGGAAAGAGCAAACATTCTAATTCTCAAAGGACTGAAACCCCGACTGATGCGCGATCTTAAGCATGCAGCAGGTGCGTGGGTCGACGAGCTTCCATCAGTTCTCTGGGGATTGAGGACCATGCCTAATCGGTCAACTGGATGAACTCCATTCTTTTTGGTCTATGGAGCTGAGGCAGTTCTGCCAAATGACCTGCTTCACAATGCACCACAAGTCGAGCTCTACTCTAAAGATGAAGCAGAACAAGCCCGGCAGGACGCAGTCGACCTCCTAGAAGAAGAAAGAGAGATGGCCATGATTCGATCGACTATCTATCAGCAAGAATTGTGTCGATTCCATGCCAGAAATGTGAAGAGCCGAGCCTTCCAAGAAGGAGACTTGGTCCTCCGAGTGGATCAACAGAAGCCACACAAGCTCGCTCCTACTTGGGAAGGTCCCTTCATCGTCACCAACGTTCTCCACAATGGAGCGTACCATCTTTACAATGTCGATCGCCAGATTGATGAGCCACGAGCTTATAATGCGGAGCTGCTCCGCCCCTTTTATACTTAAGTACTCGCTCGGATGAGATGTAATAAAAAGTACCTCTGTAGTTTGTTTATCAAAGACAAGAGTGTCATAATTTTCCCAGTGATTGTTGTTGACTTTGTTTACGTGAGAAATACCCTAGTGGGTAGCTTAGCTGCGAATCCGTTTCGCCTAAGTTTGTAAAAAAAATTCCTATCGAGTGACGAGCAAGCCTCTCACTCGGAGGCTTAGCTGCGAATCCGTTTCGCCTAAGTATTTGAAAATCCTACCGAGTGGAGAGCAAACCTCCCACTCGGGGGCTTAGCTACAGTCCAGTACTCGCTAAGTGTTTGAAAATCCTACCGAGTGGTGAGCCAGCCTCCCACTCGGGGGCTTAGCTGCAGTCCAATACTCGCCTAAGTGTTTGAAAATCCTACCGAGTGATGAGCCAGCCTCTCACTCGGAGGCTTAGCTACGAATCCGTTTCGCCTAAGTGTTTGAAAATCCTAGTGAGTGATGAGCCAGCCTCTCACTCGGAGGCTTAGCTGCGAATCCGTTTCGCCTAAGTGTTTGAAAATCCTACCGAGTGGTGAGCCAGCCTCCCACTCGGGGGCTTAGCTACAGTCCAGTACTCGCCTAAGTGTTTGAAAATCCTACCGAGTGATGAGCCAACCTCTCACTCGGGGGCTTAGCTGCAGTCCAGTACTCGCCTAAGTGTTTGAAAATCCTACCGAGTGGAGAGTGACCCTCCCACTCCGGGGCTTAGCTGCAGTCCAGTACACGCCTAAGTTTGAAAAATCCTACCGAGTGGAGAGCGACCCTCCCACTCGGGGGCTTAGCTGCAGTCCAGTACTCGCCTAAGTTTGATAAATCCTACCGAGTGGGGAGCGACCCTCCCACTCGGGGGCTTAGCTGCAGTCCAGTACTAGCCTAAGTTTGAAAAATCCTACCGAGTGGAGAGCGACCTGAAGGAAATATGCCCTAGAGGCAATAATAAAGTTATTATTTATTTCCTTATTTCATGATAAATGTTTATTATTCATGCTAGAATTGTATTAACCGGAAACATAATACATGTGTGAATACATAGACAAACAGAGTGTCACTAGTATGCCTCTACTTGACTAGCTCGTTAATCAAAGATGGTTATGTTTCCTAACCATAGACAAAGAGTAGTTATTTGATTAACGGGATCACATCATTAGGAGAATGATGTGATTGACTTGACCCATTCCATTAGCTTAGCATCGATCATTTAGTATGTTGCTATTGCTTTCTTCATGACTTATACATGTTCCTATGACTATGAGATTATGCAACTCCCGTTTACCAGAGGAAAACTTTGTGTGCTACCAAACGTCACAACGTAACTGGGTGATTATAAAGGAGCTCTACAGGTGTCTCCAAAGGTACATGTTGGGTTGGCGTATTTCGGGATTAGGATTTGTCACTCCGATTGTCGGAGAGGTATCTCTGGGCCCTCTCGGTAATGCACATCACATAAGCCTTGCAAGCATTGCAACTAATGAGTTAGTTGCGAGATGATGTATTACGGAACGAGTAAAGAGACTTGCCGGTAACGAGATTGAACTAGGTATTGAGATACCGACGATCGAATCTCGGGCAAGTAACATACCGATGACAAAGGGAACAATGTATGTTGTTATGCGGTCTGACCGATAAAGATCATCGTAGAATATGTAGGAGCCAATATGAGCATCCAGGTTCCGCTATTGTTTATTGACCGGAGACGTGTCTCGTTCATGTCTACATTGTTCTCGAACCCGTAGGGTCCGCACGCTTAAGGTTTCGATGACAGTTATATTATGAGTTTATGAGTATTGATGTACCGAAGGAGTTCAGAGTCCTGGATGAGATCGGGGACATGACGAGGAGTCTCGAAATGGTCGAGACGTAAAGATCGATATATTGGACGACTATATTCGAACATCAGAAAGGTTCCAAGTGGTTCGGGTATTTTTCGGAGTACCGGGGAGTTACGGGAATACGGGAGAAGAAGTATATGGGCATTATTGGGCTTTAGGGGAGAAGGAGAGGCAGGCCGCGCGCCCCCCAAGGCCTAGTCCGAATTGGACTAGGGGGAGGGGCTGTGCCCCCTCCTTCCTTCTCTTCCCTCTTCCCCTTCCTTGTCTCCTACTCCTACTACATGGAAGGACTCCTATTTGGACTAGGAAACGGGGAATCCTACTCCCGATGGGAGTAGGACTCCCCTAGGGCGCGCCATAGAGAGGGCCGGCCCTCCCCTCCTCCACTCCTTTATATACGGGGGCAGGGGGCACTCCATAGACACACAAGTTGATCCACGTGATCGTTTTCTTAGCCGTGTGCGGTGCCCCCTTCCACCATAATCCTCGATAATATTGTAGCGGTGCTTAGGCGAAGCCCTGCAACGGTAGAACATCAAGATCGTCACCACGCCATCGTGATGAAGGAACTCTTCCCCGACACTTTGCTAGATCGGAGTCCGGGGATTGTCATCGAGCTGAACGTGTGCTAAAACTCGGAGGTGCCGTAGTTTTGGTGCTTGATCGGTCGGGCCGTGAAGACGTACGACTACATCAACCGCCTTGTGCTAACGCTTCCGCTGTCGGTCTACAAGGGTATGTAGATCACACTCTCCCATCTCGTTGCTATGCATCACCATGATCTTGCGTGTGCGTAGGATTTTTTTTTGAAATTACTACGTTCCCCAACAGTGGCATCCGAGCCTAGGTTTTATGTGTTGATGTTATATGCACGAGTAGAACACAAGTGAGTTGTGGGTGATATAAGTCATACTGCTTACCAGCATGTCATACTTTGGCTCGGCGGTATTGTTGGACGAAGCGGCCCGGACCGACATTACGCGTACGCTTACGCGAGACCGGTTCTCCCGACGTGCTTTGCACAAAGGTGGCTAGCGGGTGACAGTTTCTCTAACTTCAGTTGAACCGAGTGTGGCTACGATGTCGGGACCCCGATCCTAAGTCACACCGATCTAGCATGTAACACATCATATCACTTTGCGGCCTCATGCACGGTATTCCCACGGGTGCCACCTTACCTGGCCCGGGACCGTTTGCGCATTTTGGCTCACGTATATGATAGTGTCGCTAGCATTCATATGACAAAGAACCCGGGCCGACATGACTAGTCGTGAATCCAAAGCGGCACTAACTTATGAGGATAGGCATACATGAATCACATCGAGCATGTCCGTCATCAACGTGTGAATCCGGGCTATAGCATTGGGCTAACAGGACTCCGGTAACCCGGGCTATAGCAGGCTAGGCAGGACTCCGGATGTCACCGCGTGACATTTCCCCGAAGGGACAGACACATGAACGAAGTGAAACACATGCCGGCCAGTCAAGTGTCCTGAGCAGTAGTGCTGGGCTATCAGGACTCCGGTGAACCGGGCTGTAGCGGACTACTATGGCTCAAGGAAGCACTAGACTACATTTCCCCATAGGAGAGGCTGCCAAGGATAAACAACCAGATTGTTGGATCCCACACATAGCAATACACGTTACACGTACGCATAACATGCAAGTATGTGCTGTACAACATGGCATCACAACATAACGCAAACTCATATAGATAAAGGCCCAAAAGAGCCACATAGCATTAAATACAAGCAAGGGTCACATGACCCATCATTCGGAGCATACAAGCAACAAGCAGAAGCATTACATGTCTGAGTACAGACAACTACAAATGAAAAAGGCTGAGGAGCCCGACTATCTACAACATCCGATCAAGATCGTAGCTGAGGTACAAGCTACTTGTCGAAGTCCAAGTGGTACTACTAGTGAGACAGATGTCTCATCTGCAAAACATAAATAAAGAAAACATGAGTACAAAGGTACTCAGCAAGACTTACATCAGATCCTATAATACATGCATTTGTATCAAGAAGGTGAAGTGGAGTTTAGTTGCAGCAAGCCAGCTTTGACTCAGTGGCTATCCTGTACTACGACTGCTGGTAACTCTTTTGAGGTGGCGCACACGAGTCCACTAATCACCACGTCAATACACTACTATGGATTCATTCCCGTCTTCCTACGAGAAGGCCATCCATAGCACTCACACTTGTCTTGAGCATTTTAGAGTATCCACTTCAAGTTGTCTATGTACCACGTAAGCATCCAAGAAGTCCATAACCGAGGACACGGTTATTCGAATAGATCATGATAACCCTGCAGGGGTGTACTTCTTCACACACGCTCTCACCACTTATCACCATGTACACGTCATGTATCTCGGCAACCTTCAAGCGGAAGCCTGGCGAGGGTGTCGGCCACGACCTGACTAACCACACAAGACTCTAGTCCAGGTTTATCGCCTATTCAGGTTCCATCCACAAGGAGATCCGGCCGGGGTGTCGCTCATGGCCCCAAACGATGTGTGCAGGGTTCCCAAGCCCACCTGGCCGGATGGATCTATGCTTGGTACACCGTGCCACTTGTGCCTAGCCTGTCCCAAGCCCACCTGGCCGGGTGCTACTTGGTAGACTACTAACACTACCTACAAACACCAGAAACTATTTGCAACTCCTGGACAGAGATCAAGTTGGCTAATAAATCGAGAGAGCTTGGAGCGCCCGGAGCCCAATGTGTGGTAGTAGCTAGTCATTGGACAACATACACAGAACTCAGTGCTTAAGGACGGTTCCAGTGAGACAACCCACCATGTACTCCTACATGGCCTCTCACCGCTACCTTTACCAAATCGTGTTCACACGATTAACTCTCAGCACCAGAACATATCGTACCACTCTAATTCATTCCCGATGAATCAGACCTGACACAACTCTAAGCAATAGCAGGCATGGCATGGCAAGAACACAACATGGCTCAATCAACTCCTACACATGCTAGTGGGTTTTAACTATTTACTGTGGCAATGACAGGTCATGCAGAGGAATGGATTCAACTACCGCAGCATAAAGTAGCAGTTGAATCGTTGTTGTCCTAATGCAATAATGAGAGTAGGAGCGAGAGAGTAGGATTGTATTGGAATGAACAAGGGGGTTTGCTTGCCTGGTAGATCAACAAGGGGGGCACTGCTCCTCAGACAGGTACTCTGGAAGGTCTCTGGAGCAGGACCTATCGAGAAGGAACGGTGACGACAATCAATACACAAGCATATGCAACAATATGATGCATGAACATGGCATGGAGATGTGATGTTGTTTGAGCTAATGCAACTAGCATTCATTTGGTTAAAGTCCATTTGAACTAAAGATTCAAATGCAACTCCAAAATAAGCTCTTAAATATGCCATAAGTGTGTTTTCACATATACAGCATGTATAGGTTGGTTTGTCATGCATGAAAATGGTACAGATGGATAGATTGAATTTTTCTGATAATTTTACATATATAAATTATTTCAATCTGAGCTACGGTTGAATTTATATGAATTTTTGAAGTTTTGAACATTTTCTGGAATTTCTTGTTTAAAAATAAATCCAGAAAAAGAATAACTGCATCAGCATGACGTCATCACTACATCAGCGGGTCAACGCAGCTGTCCAGGTCAAATCTGACACGTGGGGTCCACCCGTCAGTGTCATGGTTAATTAACAGAGGTTAATTAAATTTTAAACTAATCCTAAACTAGAATTAGCAGGGCCGGGCCCCACCTGTCATTGAGCCAGGGGAGGTCAAACCCCCTGGTCAACTGGGGCTAACACGTCGGCGTTTAGCCGGTGGCGGCAGCAGACGCGGCGGAGGGCGCGAGATTGCCACTCCGGCGCCCAATCGAGCAGCGGAGGGCACGCACGGGGAACTCGGGCTCGCCCGCATCTAGGGCGGCATGCAGCAGCAGCGGGGACGGCCGGAGCTCGCCGGAGCGAAGCTCGGGGCGGCGGCCGGAGTTCGGTGGCGTGCGGGCGCGGGCTACGGCTCGGGAGCGGCAGAACGAAGAGGGGGAAGCGGTGCAGAAGCTCACAGTGAATCCGTCGAAGTCTTAGGCGAGCTCGGGGGAGGTCGAACGTGAGCAGAACGGCGTGGGCGATCGCCGGTGGCTGGAAGTGAAGACGACGGCGATGGCGGCGCTCCAGGGCCTCCCGAGGTGCGTGTCTTGACGGAGAGGTAGCCGGCGATGTGGCAGAACTTTTGAGCACGGGGAGAGGGCGCGGGGGAGGCGGTGGCTACGGCAACGGTGGCCGGTGGCGACGGCAGCGCTTCGGGCGCGGGGAGAGGGAGGAATCCAGGGGAGGAGGGAGAGCGAGGGAGAGGGAGAGAGGTGCGGGGCCTCGTGGTGACGTGTGGGCGATCCAGGCGACGAGGATGAGAAGCAGGAGGTGGCGGGGAACATGGCCCCGGCCAGGCGCGTGGCCGCGCGCGCCGGCGCATGCCCCTGTCCTTCTGTCGTCGCTAGGAGGACGACGATTGGCGGTTGGGCCACTGAGCCGCACCACTAGGCCGGCTGAGGCGCCAGGTAAGCTTTCTGTTTTTTTGTTTTTAGTTACTGTTTTCTATTTGTTTCAATTTGTTTTGATTTAGTTCAAGCACTAAATCATTTTTGTTTCTTCTGATAATTTTTGCAGGGACTGGAATAAAAATTCTAAAGCCCCTCACAAAATAACAGAATTATTGAAGCATTAAATATATTTATAACATATATTTGCTCCAACTCAAATACAATATGAATTAAATCAAAAATCCATAAATGGCCAAGAAATATGCTCATCATTTTTGGCAGGGGTTTTCACCTTTATCATAAATCATGAACACTTTCAAAGGGCATTTTGGGATCTTTGAAAAGATTTAAGTTTGAACCTGGTTGAATTTCATTGCTGCTAGGGTTTATTATCCCCTATTTCAAGTTTAACTGAAATTTAAACATGATGCAAACAAGAAGGGCTAGCCTAGGTCATACCAGAACTAGGGATGTGACATACGCCCGGTCCTTGCGAAGGTTAAAACAATACCAACTTGACAAACTATCGTTGTGGTTTTGATGCGTAGGTAAGCTTGGTTCTTGCTTAAGCCTGTAGCAGCCACGTAAAACTTGCAACAATAAAGTAGAGGACGTCTAACTTGTTTTTGCAGGGCATGTTGTGATGTGATATGGTCAAGACATGATGGTAAAATTTTATTGTATGAGATGATCATGTTTTGTAACCAAGTTATCGGCAACTGGCAGGAGCCATATGGTTGTCGCTTTATTGTATGCAATGCAATTGCGCTATAATGCTTTACTTTATCACTAAGCGGTAGCGATAGTCGTGGAAGCATAAGATTGGCGAGATGACAATGATGCTACGATGATGATCAAGGTGTCGCGCCGGTGACGATGGTGATCACGACGGTGCTTCGAAGATGGAGATCACAAGCACAAGATGATGATGGCCATATCATATCACTTATATTGATTGCATGTGATGTTTATCTTTTATGCATCTTATCTTGCTTTGATTGACGGTAGCATTTTAAGATGATCTCTCACTGATTATCAAGAAGTGTTCTCCCTGAGTATGCACCGTTGCGAAAGTTCTTCGTGCTGAGACACCACGTGATGATCGGGTGTGATAGGCTCTACGTTCAAATACAACGGGTGCAAAACAGTTGCACACGCGGAATACTCAGGTTATACTTGACGAGCCAAGCATATACAGATATGGCCTCGGAACACGGAGACCGAAAGGTCAAGCGTGAATCATATAGTAGATATGATCAACATAGTGATGTTCACCAATGAAACTGCTCCATCTCACGTGATGATCGGACATGGTTTAGTTGATTTGGATCACGTGATCACTTAGAGGATTAGAGGGATGTCTATCTAAGTGGGAGTTCTTAAGTAATATGATTAATTGAACTTAAATTTATCATGAACTTAGTCCTGGTAGTATTTTGCAAATTATGTTGTAGATCAATAGCTCGCGTTGTTGCTTCCCTGTGTTTATTTTGATATGTTCCTAGAGAAAATTGTGTTGAAAGATGTTAGTAGCAATGATGCGGATTGGATCCGTGATCTGAGGTTTATCCTCATTGCTGCACAGAAGAATTATGGCCTTCATGCACCGCTAGGTGACAGACCTATTGCAGGAGCAGATGCAGACGTTATGAACGTTTGGCTAGCTCAATATGATGACTACTTAATAGTTTAGTGCACCATGCTTAATGGCTTAGAATCGGGACTTCAAAGACGTTTTGAACGTCATGTACCATATGAGATGTTCTAGGAGTTGAAGTTAATATTTCAAGCAAATACCCGAGTTGAGAGATATGAAGTCTCCAACAAGTTCTATAGCTAAAAGATGGAGGAGAATCGCTCAACTAGTGAGCATGTGCTCAGATTGTCAGGGTACTACAATCGCTTGAATCAAGTGGGAGTTAATCTTCCAGATAAGATAGTGATTGACAGAATTCTCTAGTCACCATCACCAAGTTAGTAGAACTTCGTGATGAACTATAATATGCAAGGGATAACGGAAACAACTCCCAAGCTCTTTGTGATGCTGAAATCAACGAAGGTAGAAATCAAGAAAACATCAAGTGTTGATGGTTGACAAGACCACTAGTTTCAAGAAAAGGGCAAAGGGAAGAAGGGGAACTTCAAGAAGAACGGCAAGCAAGTTGCTGCTCAAGTGAAGAAGCCCAAGTCTGATCCTAAGCCTGAGACTAAGTGCTTCTACTGCAAAGGGACTGGTCACTGGAAGTGGAACTGCCCCAAGTATTTGGCAGATAAGAAGGATGGCAAGGTAAACAAAGGTATATTGGATATACGTGTTAGTGATGTGTACTCTACTAGTGTTTATAGCAACCCCTCGGCATTTGATACTGGTTCAGTTGCTAAAAGTAGTAACTCAAAATGGGAGTTGCAGAATAAACAGAAACTAGTAAAGGGTGAGGTGACGATATGTGTTGGAAGTAGTTCCAAGATTGGTATGATCATCATCGCACACTCCCTATACTTTTGGGATTAGTGTTGAAACTAAATAAGTGTTATTTGGTGTTTGCGTTGAGCATGAATATGATTTGATCATGTTTATTGCAATACGGTTATTCATTAAAATCAGAGAATAATTGTTGTTCTGTTTACATGAATAAAACCTTCGATGGTCATACACCCAATGAAAATAGTTCGTTGGATCTCGATCGTAGTGTTACACATATTCATAATATTTAAGCCAAAAGATGCAAAGTTAATAATGATAGTGCAACTTATTTGTGGCACTGCCGTTTAGGTCATATCGGTGTAAAGCGCATGAAGAAACTCCATACTGATGGACTTTTGGAACCGCTTGATTATGAATCACTTGTTATTTGTGAACCATGCCTCATGGGCAAGATGACTAAGACTCCGTTCTCTGGAACAATGGAGAGAGCAACAAACTTGATTGGAAATAATACATACTGATGTATGCAGTCCAATGAGTGTTGAGGCTCGCGGCGGGTATCGTTGTTTTCTGACCTTCACAGATGATTTGAGCAGACATGAGTATATCTACTTGATGAAACATAAGTCTGAAACATATGAAAAGTTCAAATAATTTCAGGGTGAAGTGGAAAATCATCGTGACAAGAAAAATAAGGTTTCTACGATCTGATCGCGGAGACAAATATTTGAGTTACAAGTTTGGTCTTCAATTAAAACATTGTGGAATAGTTTCACAAACTCATGCCACCTGGAACACCACAGCATAATGGTGTGTCCGATCGTCATAACCGTACTTTATTGGATATAGTGCAATCTATGATGTCTCTTACCAATCTACCACTATCGTTTTGGGGTTATGCATTAGAGACAGCTGCATTCACGTTAAAAAGGGCACCATCTAAATCCGTTGAGACGACACAATCTGAATTATGGTTTGGCAAGAAACCAAAGTTGTCGTTTCTTAAAGTTTTGGGTTGTGATGCTTAAGTGAAAAGTTTCATCCTAATAAGTTCAAACCCAAATCGGAGAAATATGTCTTCATAGGATACCCAAAGGAGACTGTTGGGTACACCTTCTATCACAGATCCGAAGGCAAGACATTCGTTGCTAAGAATGGATCCTTTCTAGACAAGGAGTTTCTCTCGAAAGAAGTGAGTGGGAGGAAAGTAGAAAACTTGATAAGGTAATTGTACCTTCTCCCTTGTTGGAAAGTAGTTCATCACAGAAATCTGTTCTTGTGACGACTACACCAATTAGTGAGGAATCTAATGATGATGATCATGTAACTTCAGATCAAGTTACTACCGAATCTCGTAGGTAAACCAGAGTGAGATCCGTACCAGAGTGGTACGGTAATCCTGTTCTGGAAGTCATGTTACTAGACCATGAAGAACTTGCGAACTATGAGGAAGCGATGATGAGCCCAGATTCCGCGAAATGGTTTGAGGCCATGAAATCTGAGATATGATCCATGTATGAGAACAAAGTATGGACTTTGATGGATTTGCCCGATGATCGGCAAGCCATAGAAAATAAATGGATCTTCAAGAGGAAGACGGACGCTGATAGTAGTGTTACTATCTACAAAGCTAGACTTGTCGAAAAAGGTTTTTGACAAAGTTCAAGGTGTTGACTACGATGAAATTTTCTCACTCGTAGCGATGCTTAAGTCTGTCCAAATCATGTTAGCAATTGCCCCATTTTTATGAAATCTGGCAATTGGATAAACAAAACTACATTCCTTAATGGATTTAAAGAAGAGTTGTATATGATGCAACCAGAAGGTTTTGTCAATCCTAAAGGTGCTAACAAAATATGCAATCTCCAGCGATCCATATATGGAATCGTGCAAGCATCTCGGAGTTGGAATATACGCTTTGATAAGTTGATCAAAGCATATAGTTTTATACAGACTTGCGGTGAAGCCTATATTTACAAGAAAGTGAGTGGGAGCACTACAGCATTTCTGATAAGTATATGTGTATGACATATCGTTGATCGAAAATAATGTAGAATTATTCTGCAAAGCATAAAGGAGTGTTTGAAAGGATTTTGTCAAAGAAAACCTCGGTGAAGCTACTTACATATTGAGCATCAAGATCTATAGAGATAGATCAAGACGTTTGATAAGTTTTTTTTTCAATGAGTACATACCTTGACAAGATTTTGAAGTAGTTCAAAATGGAACAGTCAAAGAAAGAATTCTTGCCTGTGTTACAAGGTGTGAAATTGAGTAAGACTCAAAGCGCGACCACGGCAGAAAATAGAATGAGAATGAAAGTCATTCCCTATGCCTTGGCCATAGGTTCTATAAAGTATGCCATGCTGTGTACCAGACCTATTGTATACCCTACACTAATTTTGGCAAGGGAGTACAATAGTGATCTAGGAGTAGATCACTGGACAGGGGTCAAAATTATCCTTAGTGGAATAAGGATATGTTTCTCGATTATGGAGGTGACAAAAGGTTCGTCGTAAAAGGGTTACGTCGATACAAGTTTTGGCACTGATCCAGATGACCCTTATGTTGGGGAACGTAGCAGAAATTCAAAATTTTCCTACGTGTCACCAAGATCTATCTATGGAGAGACTAGCAACGAGGGGAAGGAGAGTGCATCTACATACCCTTGTAGATCGCTATGCGGAAGCGTTCAAGTGAACGGGGTTGATGGAGTCGTACTCGTCGTGATTCAAATCACCGATGATCAAGTGCCGAACGGACGGCACCTCCGCGTTCAACACACGTACAGCCCGGTGACGTCTCCCATGCCTTGATCCAGCAAGGAGAGAGGGAGAGGTTGAGGAAGACTCCATCCAGCAGCAGCACAACGGCGTGGTGGTGATGGAGGAGCGTTGGCAATCCTGCAGGGCTTCGCCAAGCACCACGGGAGAGGAGAAGAACTTGGGAGAGAGGGAGGGGCTGCACCAAAGGCAAAAGGTGTGTTTGAGAGGCCCTCCTACCCCACTATATATAGGGATCCCAAGGGGGGGTGCGCCAGCCCCTAGGAGATCCAATCTCCAAGGGGGCGGCGGCCAGGGGAGGAGTCCTCCCCCCCAAGGCACCTAGGAGGTGCCTTCCCCTGCTGGGACTCTTCCTTTAGGGTTTCCCCAGGTGCATGGGCCTCTTGGGGCTGGTGCCCTTGGCCCATGTAGGCCAAGGCGCACCCGCTACAGCCCATGTCGCCCCCGGGGTAGGTGGCCCCACCCGGTGGGCCCACGGGACCCTTCCGGTGGTCCCGGTACAATACCGATGACCTCGAAACTTGTCCCGATGGCCGAAACAGGACTTCCTATATATAAATCTTTACCTCCGGACCATTCTGGAACTACTCGTGACGTCCGGGATCTCATCCGGGACTCCGAACAACATTAGGTAACCACATATACAAACTTCCTTTATAACCCTAGCGTCATCGAACCTTAAGTGTGTAGACCCTACGGGTTCGGGAGACATGCAGACATGACCGAGACGTTCTCCGGTCAATAACCAACAGCGGGATCTGGATACCCATGATGGCTCCCACATGTTCCACGATGATCTCATCGGATGAACCACGATGTCAAGGACTTAATCAATCCCGTATACAATTCCCTTTGTCTATCGGTATGTTACTTGCCCGAGATTCGATCGTCGGAATCCAATACCTAGTTCAATCTCATTACCGGCAAGTCTCTTTACTCGTTCCGTAACACATCATCCCGTGATCAACTCCTTGGTCACATTGCGCATATGATGATGTCCTACCGAGTGGGCCCAGAGATACATCTCCGCTTACACGGAGTGACAAATCCCAGTCTCGATTCGTGCCAACCCAACAGACACTTTCGGAGATACCTGTAATGCACCTTTATAGTCACCCAGTTACGTTGTGACGTTTGATACACCCAAAGCATTCCTACGGTATCCGGGAGTTGCACAATCTCATGGTCTAAGGAAATGATACTTGACATTAGAAAAGCTTTAGCATACGAACTACACGATCTTTGTGCTAGGCTTAGGATTGGGTCTTGTCCATCACATCATTCTCCTAATGATGTGATCCCATTATCAACGACATCCAATGTCCATGGTTAGGAAACCGTAACCATCTATTGATCAACAAGCTAGTCAACTAGAGGCTTACTAGGGACATGGTGTTGTCTATGTATCCACACATGTATCTAAGTTTCCTATCAATACAATTATAGCATGGATAATAAATGATTATCAGAACAAGGAAATAATAACCAATTTATTATTGCCTCTAGGGCATATTTCCAACAGTCTCCCACTTGCACTAGAGTCAATAATCTAGTTCACATCGCCATGTGATTAACACTCACAGGTCACATCGCCATGTGACCAACACCCAAGAGTTTACTAGAGTCAGTAGTCTAGTTCACATCACTATGTGATTAACACTCAATGAGTTTTAGGTTTGATCATGTTGCTTGTGAGAGAGGTTTTAGTCAACGGGTCCGAACCTTTCAGATCCGTGTGTGCTTTACAAATCTCTATGTCATCTCCTAGATGTAGCTACCACGCTCTATTTGGAAATATTCCAAATAACTATTCTACTTGGAGCTATTCTAAATTGTTGCTCCATTATACGTATCCGACATCTCTACTCAGAGCTATCCGGATAGGTGTTAAGCTTGCATCGACGTAACTCTTTACGTCGAACTCTTTTACCACCTCCATAATCGAGAAAATTCCTTAGTCCACTAGTTACTAAGGATAACTTTGACCGCTGTCTTGTGATCCATTCATGGATCACTCTTGTACCCCTTGACTGACTCATGGCAAGGCACACTTCAGGTGCGGTACACAGCATAGCATACTGTAGAGCCTATGTCTTAAGCATAGGGGACGACCTTCGTCCTTTCTATTCTGCCGTGGTCGAGCTTTAAGTCTTAACTTCATACCTTACAACTTAGGCAAGAACTCCTTCTTTGACTGATCCATCTTGAACACCTTCAAGATCATGTCAAGGTATGTGCTCATTTGAATGTACCATTAAGCGTTTTGATCTATCCTTACAGATCTTGATGCTCAATGTTCAAGTAGCTTAATCTAGGCTTTCCATTGAAAAATACTTTCCAAATAACCCTATATGCTTTCCAGAAATTCTACATCATTTCTGATCCATAACATATACTCATTAGAAATTCTATAGTGCTCCCACTCACTTCTTTGGAATTACAAGTTTGTCATAAACTTTGTATAAACCCAAAATCTTTGATCATCATCAAAGCATACATTCCAACTCCGAGATGCTTACTCCAGTCCTTAGAAGGATTGCTGGAGCTTTGCATACTTATTAGCATCTTTCAGGATTGACAAAAACCTTCCGGTTGTATCACATACAACCTTTCCTCAAAAATCATCGAGGAAACAATGTTTTGACATCCTATCTGCAAGATTTCATAAATAATGCAGTGATCGCTAACATAATTCCAACAGACTCTTAGCATCGCTACGAGTGAGAAAATCTCACCGTAGTCAACTCCTTGAACTTGTCAGAAAACATCTTAACGACAAGTCGAGCTTTCTTAATGGTGACATTTACCATCATTGTCCGTCTTTCTTTTAAAATCCATCTGTACCCAACAGCCTTACGACCATCAAGTAGTTCTTCCAAAGTCTACACTTTGTTTTCATATATGGATCCTCTCTCGGATTTTATGGCCTCGAGCCATTTATCGGAATCCGGGCCCACCATCGCTTCTCCATAGCTCGTAGGTTCATTGTTGTCTAGCAACATGACTTCCAAGACAGGGTTACGTACCACTCTGAAGTAGTACGCATCCTTGTCATCCTACGATGTTTGGTAGTGACTTGATCCGAAGTCTCATGATCAATATCATAAGCTTCCACTTCAATTGGTGTAGGTGCCACAGGAACAACTCTTTGTGCCCTGCTATACACTAGTTGAAGTGATGGTTCAATAACCTCATCAAGTCTCCACCATCCTCCCACTCAATTCTTTCGCGAGAAACTTTTCCTCGAGAAAGGACCCGATTCTAGAAACAATCCCTTACTGCTTTCGGATCTGAGACAGGAGGTATACCCAACTATTTTTGGTGTCCTATGAAGATGCATTTATCCGCTTTGGGTTCGAGCTTATCAGCCTGAAACTTTTTCACATAAGCGTTGCAGCCCCAAACTTTTAAGAAATGACAGCTTAGGTTTCTCTAAACCATAGTTCATATGGTGTCATCTCATCGGAATCACGTGGTGCCCCTTTTAAAGTGAATGTGGTTGTCTCTAATGCTTAACCCATAAACTATCGTTGTAATTCGATAAGAGACATCATGGTATGCATCATATCCAATAGGGTGCAGTTATGATGTTCGGACACACCATCACACTATGGTGTTCCAGGCTGTATTAGTTGTGAAACAATTTCCACAATGTCTTAATTCTGTGCCAAACTCGTAATTCAAATATTCATCTCTATGATCATATCATAGATATTTTATCCTCTTGTCACGACGATCTTTCAGCTTCACCCTGAAATTACTTGAACCTTTCAATAATTTAGACTCGTGATTCATCAAGTAAATATACTCAACATCTACTCAAATCATCTGTGAAGTAAGAACATAACGATATCCACTACATGCCTCAGCACTCATTGGACTGCACACATCAAAAATGTATTACTTCCAACAAGTTGCTTTCTATTTCCATTTTACTGAAAACGAGGCTTTCAGTCATCTTGCCCATGTGGTATGATTTGCATGTCTCAAGTGATTCAAAATCAAGTGAGTCCAAACGGTCCATTTGCATGGAGTTTCTTCATGCATATATACCAATAGACATGGTTCGCATGTCCCAAACTTTTCAAAAACGAGTGAGCCCAAAGATCCATCAACATGGAGCTTCTTCATGCGTTTTATACCGATATGACTTAAGTGGCAGTGCCACAAGTAGGTGGTACTATCATTACTATCTTTTGGCATGAACATGTGTATCACTACGATCGAGATCCAATAAACCATTCATTTTAGGTGTAAGACCATTGAAGGTATTGTTCAAATAAACAGAGTAACCATTATTCTCCTTAAATGAATAACCGTATTGTGATAGACATAATCCAATCATGTCTACGCTCAACGCAAACAACAAATAACAATTATTTAGGTTTTAATACCAATCTCGATGGTAGAGGGAGCGTGCGATGCTTGATCATATCAACATTGAGAACACTTCCAACACATATCGTCAGCTCACCTTTAGCTAGTCTCCGTTTATTCCGTAGCTTTTATTTCGAGTTACTAACACTTAGCAACTGAACCGGTATCTAATACCCTGGTGCTACTAGGAGTACTAGTAAAGTACACATTAACATAATGTATATCCAATATACTTCTATCGACTTTGCCAGCCTTCTAATCTACCAAGTATCTAGGGTAATTCTGCTCCAGTGGCTGTTCCCTTTATTACAGAAGCACTCAGTCTCGGGTTTGGGTTCAACCTTGGGTTTCTTCACTAGAGCAGCAGCTGAATTGCCGTTTCATGAAGTATCCCTTTGTTCCCTTGCCCTTCTTGAAACTAGTGGTTTCACCAACCATCAACGATTGAGGCTCCTTCTTGATTTCTACTTTTGTGGTGTCAAACATCACGAATATCTGAAGGATCATCATACATGTCCCCGATATATTATAATTCATCACGAAGCTCTAGCAGCTTGGTGGTAATGACTTCGGAGAAACATCACTATCTTATCTGGAAGATCAACTCCCACTTGATTCAAATGATTGTTGTACTCAGACAATCCGAGCACAAGCTCAACAATTGAGCTTTTCTCCTTAGTTTGCAGGTTAAGAAAATCGTCTGAGGTCTTTATACCTCTTGACGTGGGCACGAGCCTGAAATTCCAATTTCAGCCCTCAAAACATCTCATATGTTTCGTGACGTTTCAAAAACGTCTTTGGTGCCTCAACTCTAAACTGTTTAACTGAACTATCATGTAGTTATCAAAACGTGTATGTCAGATGTTCGCAACATCCACACACAACGTTCGAGGTTTAGCACACTGAGCGGTGCATTAAGGACATAAGCCTTCTAAGAAGCAATGAGGACAATCCTCATTTTACGGACCTAGTCCGCATAATTGCTACTATCAACTTTCAACTAATTTTTCTCTAGGAACATATCTAAATAGTAGAACTAAAGCGCGAGCTACGACATAATTTGCAAAAATCCTTTTGACTATGTTCATAATAATTAAGTTCATCTTATGAACTCCCACTTAGATAGACATCCCTCTAGTCATCTAAGTGATTACATGATCCGAGTGAACTAGGCCGTGTCCGATCTGTGCGTGAGACGGACTAGACAATGTCGGTGAACATCATCATGTTGATCGTATCTTCTATACGACTCATGCTCGACCTTTCGGTCTTCTGTGTTCCGAGGCCATGTCTGTACATGCTAGGCTCGTCAAGTTAACCCTAAGTGTTTTTGCTGTGTAAAACTGTCTTACACCCGTTGTATGTGAACGTAAGGATCTATCACACCCGATTAACATGTGGTGCTTCGAAACGACGAACTGTAGCAATGGTGCACAGTTAGGGGAGAACACTTCTTGAAATTTTAATGAGGGATCATCTTATTTACTACCGTCGTTCTAAGCAAATAAGATGTATAAACATGATAAACATCACATGCAATCAAATAATAGTGACATGATATGGCCAATATCATATAGCTCCTTTGATCTCCATCTTGGGGCTCCATGATCATCTATTACAAGAACATGATCAATCTCATACATCACATATATCATTCATCACATCCTTTTGGCCATATCACATCACATAGCATACCCTGCAAAAACAAGTTAGACGTCCTCTAATTGTTGTTTGCATGTTTTACGTGGCTGCTATGGGTTTCTAGCAAGAACGTTTCTTACCTACGCAAAACCACAACGTGATATGCCAATTGCTATTTACCCTTCATAAGGACCATGTTCATCGAATCCGATCCGACTAAAGTGGGAGAGACAGACACCCGCTAGCCACCTTATGCAACTAGTGCATGTCAGTCGGTGGAACCTGTCTCACGTAAGAGTACGTGTAAGGTCGGTCCGGGCCGCTTCATCCCACGATGCCGCCGAATCAAGATAAGACTAGTAACGGCAAGCATATTGAACAAAATCAACGCCCACAACTACTTTGTGTTCTACTCGTGCATAGAAACTACGCATAGACCTAGCTCATGATGCCACTGTTGGGGAACATAGCAGAAATTCAAAATTTTCCTACGTGTCACCAAGATCTATCTATGGAGAGACTAGCAACGAGGGGAAGGAGAGTGCATCTACATACCCTTGTAGATCGCTATGCAGAAGCGTTCAAGTGAACGGGGTTGATGGAGTCATACTCGTCGTGATTCAAATCACCGATGATCAAGTGCCGAACGGACGGCACCTCCGCGTTCAACACACGTACAGCCCGGTGACGTCTCCCATGCCTTGATCCAGCAAGGAGAGAGGGAGAGGTTGAGGAAGACTCCATCCAGCAGCAGCACAACGGCGTGGTGGTGATGGAGGAGCGTGGCAATCCTGCAGGGCTTCGCCAAGCACCGCAGAAAAGGAGAAGAACTTGGGAGAGAGGGAGGGGCTGCACCAAAGGCAAAAGGTGTGTTTGAGAGGCCCTCCTACCCCACTATATATAGGGATCCCAAGGGGGGGTGCGCCAGCCCCTAGGAGATCCAATCTCCAAGGGGGCGGCGGCCAGGGGAGGAATCCTCCCCCCCCCCCAAGGCACCTAGGAGGTGCCTTCCCCTGCTGGGACTCTTCCTTTAGGGTTTCCCCAGGCGCATGGGCCTCTTGGGGCTGGTGCCCTTGGCCCATGTAGGCCAAGGCGCACCCCCTACAGCCCATGTGGCCCCCGGGATAGGTGGCCCCACCCGGTGGGTCCCCGGGACCCTTCCGGTGGTCCCGGTACAATACCGATGACCCCGAAACTTGTCCCGATGGCCGAAACAGGACTTCCTATATATAAACCTTTACCTCCGGACCATTCCGGAACTCCTCATGACGTCCGGGATCTCATCCGGGACTCCGAACAACATTCGGTAACCACATACAAGCTTCCTTTATAACCCTAGCGTCATCGAACCTTAAGTGTGTAGACCCTACGGGTTCAGGAGACATGCAGACATGACCGAGACGTTCTCCGGTCAATAACCAACAGCGGGATCTGGATACCCATGATGGCTCCCACATGTTCCACGATGATCTCATCGGATGAACCACGATGTCAAGGACTTAATCAATCCCGTATACAATTCCCTTTGTCTAGCGGTATTGTACTTGCCCGAGATTCGATCGTCGGTATCCCTACACCTTGTTCGATCTCATTACCAGCAAGTCTCTTTACTCGTTCCGTAACACATCATCCCGTGATCAACTCTTTGGTCACATTGCGCATATGATGATGTCCTACCGAGTGGGCCCAGAGATACCTCTCCGCTTACACGGAGTGACAAATCCCAGTCTCGATTCGTGCCAACCCAACAGACACTTTCGGAGATACCTGTAATGCACCTTTATAGTCACCCAGTTACGTTGTGACGTTTGATACACCCAAAGCATTCCTACGGTATCCGGGAGTTGCACAATCTCATGGTCTAAGGAAATGATACTTGACATTAGAAAAGCTTTAGCATACGAACTACACGATCTTTGTGCTAGGCTTAGGATTGGGTCTTGTCCATCACATCATTCTCCTAATGATGTGATCCCGTTATCAACGACATCCAATGTCCATGGTTAGGAAACTGTAACCATCCATTGATCAACGAGCTAGTCAGCTAGAGGCTTACTAGGGATATGGTGTTGTCTATGTATCCACACATGTATCTGAGTTTCCTATCAATACAATTATAGCATGGATAATAAACGATTATCATGAACAAGGAAATAATAACCAATTTATTATTGCCTCTAGGGCATATTTCCAACATCTTAATCTTCATCTGGATACATATTGAAAGTGGGAGCAATTAGCTAAAGTAGCTCCGTGCAGAGCATTGTAGACATAGAAAATTGCAAAATACTTACGGATCTGAATATGGCAGACCCGTTGACTAAACTTCTCTCACAGGCAAAACATGATCACACCTTAGTACTCTTTGGGTGTTAATCACATAGCAATGTGAACTAGATTACTGACTCTAGTAAACCCTTTGGGTGTTGGTTACATATCGATGTGAAATATGGGTGTTAACCACATAAAGATGTGAACTATTGATGTTAGATCACATGGCGATGTGAACTAGATTATTGACTCTAGTGCAAGTGGGAGACTGAAGGAAATATGCCCTAGAGGCAATAATAAAGTTATTATTTATTTCCTTATTTCATGATAAATGTTTATTATTCATGCTAGAATTGTATTAACCGGAAACATAATACATGTGTGAATACATAGACAAACAGAGTGTCACTAGTATGCCTCTACTTGACTAGCTCGTTAATCAAAGATGGTTATGTTTCCTAACCATAGACAAGGAGTAGTTATTTGATTAACGGGATCACATCATTAGGAGAATGATGTGCTTGACTTGACCCATTCCGTTAGCTTAGCACTCGATCGTTTAGTATGTTGCTATTGCTTTCTTCATGACTTATACATGTTCCTATGACTATGAGATTATGCAACTCCCGTTTACCGGAGGAACACTTTGTGTGCTACCAAACGTCACAACGTAACTGGGTGATTATAAAGGAGCTCTACAGGTGTCTCCAAAGGTACATGTTGGTTGGCGTATTTCAAGATTAGGATTTGTCACTCCGATTGTCGGAGAGGTATCTCTGGGCCCTCTCGGTAATGCACATCACATAAGCCTTGCAAGCATTGCAACTAATGAGTTAGTTGCGAGATGATGTATTACGGAACGAGTAAAGAGACTTGCCGGTAACGAGATTGAACTAGGTATTGAGATACCGACGATCGAATCTCGGGCAAGTAACATACCGATGACAAAGGGAACAATGTATGTGTTATGCGGTCTGACCGATAAAGATCTTCATAGAATATGTAGGAGCTAATATGAGCATCCAGGTTCCGCTATTGGTTATTGACCGGAGACATGTCTCGGTCATGTCTACATTGTTCTCGAACCCGTAGGGTCCGCACGCTTAAGGTTTCAATGACAGTTATATTATGAGTTTATGAGTTTTGATGTACCGAAGGAGTTCGGAGTCCCGGATGAGATCGGGGACATGACGAGGAGTCTCGAAATGGTCGAGACGTAAAGATCGATATATTGGACGACTATATTCGAACATCGGAAATGTTCCGAGTGGTTCGGGTATTTTTCGGAGTACCGGGGAGTTACGGGAATACGGGAGAAGAAGTATATGGGCCTTATTGGGCTTTAGGGGAGAGGGAGAGGCAGGCCGCGCGCCCCCCCAAGGCCTAGTCCGAATTGCACTAGGGGGAGGGGCTGCGCCCCCTCCTTCCTTCTCTTCCCTCTTCCCCCTGCTTGTCTCCTACTCCTACTACATGGCAGGACTATTATTTGGACTAGGAAAGGGGGAATCCTACTCCCGGTGGGAGTAGGACTCCCCTAGGGCGCGCCATAGAGAGGGCCAGCCCTCCCCTCCTCCACTCCTTTATATACGGGGGCAGGGGGCACCACATAGACACACAAGTTGATCCACGTGATCGTTTTCTTAGCCGTGTGCGGTGCCCCCTTCCACCATAATCCTCGATAATATTGTAGCGGTGCTTAGGCGAAGCCCTGCAACGGTAGAACATCAAGATCGTCACCACGCCGTCGTGCTGACGGAACTCTTCCCCGACACTTTTCTGGATCGGAGTCCGGGGATCATCATCGAGCTGAACGTGTGCTAAAACTCGGAGGTGCCGTAGTTTCGGTGCTTGATCGGTCGGGCCGTGAAGACGTACGACTACATCAACCGCGTTGTGCTAACGCTTCCGCTGTCGGTCTACAAGGGTACGTAGATCACACTCTCCCATCTCGTTGCTATGCATCACCATGATCTTGCGTGTGCGTAGGAATTTTTTTGAAATTACTACGTTCCCCAACACGACCCTCCCACTCGGGGGCTTAGCTGCAGTCCAGTACTCGCCTAAGTTTGAAAAATCCTACCGAGTAGAGAGCGACCCTCCCACTCGGGGGCTTAGTTGCAATCCAGTACTCGCCCAAGTATGAAACACATCCCGCTCCGCAAGGATGATGAGGTGCAGGTCAATGCCTTCTCCTTCGGAGCTTCGCTACTAGTACAACGTGTGCTCCATCCCGATCCGCAAGGACGACGAGGTGCAGGTCGACTCATGCCTTCTCCTTCGGAGCTGCGTCGCAAGTACAACATGCGCTCCATCCCGATCCGCAAGGACGACGTGGTGCAGGTCGACTGCTACCTTCTCCTTCGGAGCTATGCCATAAATACAAAAGTTGTCTCGAGTAAGGAACAAGTTCCACTCGACAGAGAATTCCGGAAGATATTCAACGATAAGCCAAGTTCAGATAAATCTTAAAGGTCCCAGACCGCAGATCGAAGTGCTCAGGCATCCAGCCTGAAAGAGTTTAACGGTTACAAAATCCACTCGGCATTCCGAGGCAAATTTAAGGTGGAGCATAAAAAGTTTGTTCACTCAGCGGGAGGAGGACTGGCAGGCTCGACAAACTCATCCAAGTCAATCCCGTCAGCAATCCGAGTGACAGCATGAATGAAGGTCTCCATGAAGGACTGGAAGTCGTGCTTCTTAGTATTGGCAACTTTTATGGCTGCCAGCTTTTCTTCCCACGCCTCCTTGCAGTGAACACGGACCAAGGACAGAGCGACGTCAGCACCACACCTGGCAGAAGACTACTTCCATTCCTGTACTCGACCTGGAACTTCATTCAGTCGAGCCATTAGAGACTCGAGGTCATTTTGAAGCGTCGCTCCCGGCCAGAGTGTTGTGTCGATCCGCGACGCTGCAACCTTCAGTCGAGCAAGGTAGTCGACCACACCAGCAACACGAGACTCCAGTCGGAGCACGTTCATAGCAGCTTCATCCTTCACCGGAGAGTTAATGGGGTCCAAGCTTGTCTCCACTCGACTGGTCTCCTCCTCGAAGTTCTGGAAGAATTCTGTAAACACAATTCAAAGATAAGTCAGTGGCTCTACGTTGATTTGATGACAACAAGTCAGTCGGGTAGGAGAGATTACCCTCAAGCATGACAAATAACTTCTTGGCGAGCCCTCCCAGATAAGCCTCTAGATCGTTCCTCTTCCCCGCCAGTTCACTTGCCTTGTCATTCAGAGCTATCTTATCATTCTTCAGACGGCTGACCTCTTTGTTGGTCGCGTCGAGAGCAGCTTACAGTTTGGAGTTCTCCTCTTCAAGGTTACCGACTGAAGCTAGTTTTTCTTCCGCAAGCTTCGTTTTGTCCGAAGCCGCCTTCTGCGCCTCGGCAATGTCATGGTCCTTCTTCTTCAGAGCCTCCTCCATTTTATCTGCAAAATGACAATGAGATCAGCATCAAGAATGGGCAGAAAGAAAAGACAGTCGTCAAGTTCTCACCAGCCATACCTTTTGCTTCGTCTCTCGCCTTCTGCAAGTTCTCCTGGGCAAGCTTCAAGTCAAGGTTGAGCTGGATCTGTTTGTTTTCCAATTCAGTATAGCGAGCCACAAGCTCGCAGGATTTCTACGAAGAATCAGTCGACAGACATCAAAGGTGGGTTGCTTCCGAGCGACTAAGAGAAAAATCGTAAAATTTCTAAGACTACAGCCGAATCAAAAATATTCGACAGTAGTCTCCGGGACTACACCCAGTGGGGGCACTCAGCGTGCCCCCACTGGTTCGACCAAAAGAGACTAAGAGGTTGTGATCTCATCATGATCTACAAAAAAAACAGGTTCTTCAGACCTTAGTCGACTGCCAGCAGTCGACCATGGTCTCGGGGACTACACCCAGTGGGTGCACTCAGCGTGCCCCCACTGGTTCCAAGATTCCATTCGACATGGCCTGACCGGACCGAGTGAAGAAGTTCGAGTGAAGAAACACAAAATACAAAGACTACAGTCGACTGCCAGCAGTCCACCATAGTCTCGGGGACTACACCCAGTGGGTGCACTCAGCGTGCCCCCACTAGTCCAAAACATTCAATCGACACACCCGTTGGGTGTACAGATATAAAGATCTTCGGAAAGAGAGTCTTCAGATAGCATATCCTAACAGAACAAGTAGTGATCAACTAACCTGGACATTGCTTTGAAGGGCTGAACTAGCATCATAGGCCGCTTGGCTGGCTTCCCGGACCACCTTTACCTGCTCCATCATGATCCCCGCCTGGCGTATAGCCTCCTTAGCAGCGCCCACTTGGTCCTCTGGGACGTGGTGTGTGGCAAAAAGGGAAGGCGGATCAGCAGTCGACGATGAAGGCTGAACACTCGTCAGCGGCACAGCAAAGGACATAGAAGTCCGAGTGGTATTGCCACCCTCCTGAACTGGTGTCTTAGGTACTGATGCAGTTTGAGGTGTCTTGCCAGCCGACACCTTCCTATTCCTCCTTGCCCTCAGCGGCACTTCGTCATCATCATCAGGGAGATCAATGACATGAGGAGGGGCTACAGGAAAAATCCAAAGTCAAAAATGAAAATCCAATCGACCAGGAAAGGTTGTCAGTCGATCGAGAGTGAAACCACAGAGACCGTACCAAGGTTGGAGGTGACAGCGTCTTCCATTTCCCGGTCTTCATTCCTGGCGGAGGTCTCGGAGGTAGCAGCACTACAGGTTTTAGAAACCAGTCGGTTTAGTTAATGAGTCGACCAAGAGTCTATTCATGCTAAACGAAAAAACACAAGTTATGCTGTTACCCAGAAATGGTGGGAATGGTCATTTTCATCTTGGGCAAGGCCTTCGGCGGCTTCGACGACGCTGCTTGTGGATGCTTCGGTGCTTTTTCAGTCGGCGCTGGAGAAGACGTCCGAGGGCGTTTTTACGACTGCCCAACAGGCGTAGTCGCTTTGCCCCGTGCGCACGGGGTCATGGGTGAGCTTGGATCGCCTTTTCGTGCGGGGAGGATCGACTTCTTCCTGCTCCTCTCCACTGGAGTCGTCATCATCCTCCTCCTCCTCACCGTTAGATTGCCACTCATCCTCGCTTTCCACTACAAGAAATATGTCAACTTGTGACCACCACTATTGGTCACTGAATGGTCACAAATTTCCATTTGTGACCTTTTTGTGACCAAAAACCTAAGGTCAAAAGCTGGCCGTCATAAACTGACTATAGCGACCTTTCTTCTGGAATGGTCGTAGACGTTTATGACCAAAATACGTCTACTGTGGCGTTTTGGTCACTAACAACCTCCCCAGGCCACGTAGGCATCCAGCGTGGCAATCTGACGTGGCACAAGATTCAGCTCGGTCCAATTCGATTTTCTACATGGGCCTAGCCCAACAATTCGGCCTTTTTATATATTTTTTCTATCAATTTTTGATCAACTTCATGGGCCAAGCCCAACATTGCAAAAAATTTTATTGTTGGGTTGTGGCCTTTTTGTCTAAACGAATTTAGGTTTTTTTCAAAAGAAGGGTCCACTAGTCAGATGGGTCCCAGTTGTCAGGTTCTAGTAACTGGGTCCCATTTGTCATGTTTTGGTAAGTGGGTCCCATCTATCAGGCTCATATTCTTCATATTTCAAGCATTATTTTGATTGGCAGAGACAAAAACACACATGATACTTAAATAAGAGCAACCAGATCACATAATACAAGCTCTATCCGTTCCAATACAGAGGACCATACTGCTTTACAAGCTCTACAAGTGTAGCAAGCTCTACATGTAATACAGTACTACTTTACAAGCTCCTTCCATTTGATCACAAACTACCTGCTCCTGTCATGAACATACTGGACTCGCTGGATGAACATAGTCAGATGAACAACATGCTGGACTCGCTCGAAGACCATAGTCAGGGCTGGGAACAAACAAAACAACAACATGGCTTCCACTGTCATCCTGTTACATGAATCAGAGAAGAATTAGAAAAACTGGGGGAAATATATGTCGTAGCTAACAAAGTAAGAAACAATAGTGAGACGAGCTGCGTTGGTACAAAGAAATGTGTTCTCGCTTGCTTCGTCAAGCATGATAAATAGTTCATTTGATGAGATAGGTAGCCTTGAGGCTGCTATCTCAATAAGGTCCTAGAGGGGAGAAAAGAAGCTTACATATGATACTTCACGACACCAAATGCATACAGTAACAAGTTGGGTCAACAAAGCCTTACCAGGAGTTTATTGCCGGCTCTGGCATATGGCAGCGGCAATGAAGCGTACCCTGGCTACATCCATGACGACAATGATGTCAAAATGAATAAAGCGCTGGTCTCCTGGAGATGTATTTGTTGTGCATTAACATTAGATGTTCCCAAACACAAACCGAGACAGAAAGACAAAGTCGTATACTCTAAAGGTACGGGTCTATGGTCATTACCTCTATAGCTACGCCCTCCAAGGACAGTATCGCTTGGGCCTGGTCCACCGTGAGCTGAAGGAAGAGCAGGACAAGTTAATAATCCCATGAACACACTACTAGCAAGGAGAGGGAAACGGCATGTTGCTTCGTTTCAATAGGTTATATAAGGTCAGTAATCCACAGTCTGTCAGCAAATCACTCTTTCTGCTAATTTATTTATATTACAGCAGAGAATAAAGAAGTGGCGGCAGAGCAGAGCATATCTTCTTACTTTGTCCTAGAATGCGGCAAGGTGGTCTATGTTCTTGGGGAAATCCTGCAAAACCATCAGCAAATAAATATGTCATGCCAATGCAGGCACTGGATATAAGGAAAAGGCATGGACGAATGGAGTTGCGTATCGTGCATAACACAAGTTAATAAGGACCAGCCACCGTTATATGCTTGAGAGAAAGCTGGCTGCATAGCACAAGTTAATAAGGACCAGCCACTATATCCGCGAGATGCTTTATGATCCCAGTGGCTAAAGTACTACATGATGGTTACACCATGATTTCAAACAGATTATTGGACGTCCATATTTGTCGAATTGACATGTTGATGGGTGCTCAATTAGATACACCATGTACTCAATAGCGAGGCGAAAATGCAGGTGCAAAGCAGTATCGATCAGTCTAATAGCACATCATAGAACATATTAGCTTGAAACAAAGATGGATGCATATATGCTGCTAATGACGAGCAGGCATTTTAATCATGAGATGCTTAACTAATTATCGACCGGGGTTTCGATCAGATTATCGGACACCCACATTCGTCGAACTAACATGTTGATGGGTGCTCAAGTCCTAGCAGTCAAATGCATCATGTATTAAACAGTCAGGCGAAAATGCAGGTACAGAGTGATTTTCACACCCAGCAGAACAGAACTGAACTGAAGGTGGAGATGGAAAACATCAAAGAATTCAAAAATTTCTGAACTGAATGCAAGCAAATTTGCACATGACACAGCAGGTCTGCAGTCCCTAATTAGATTAGATATTCCAACTCATGAGCCACATGCACAGACACTTACTAGAACCTGCTTATGCTTAAACTAGAAATAGAACAAAGGAAAACTGAACCTATCTATTCAATAGAGAGACATAGCATGGGAGGAACACCTATGTCAAGAGAAATCACACATGTCCTGAACCCTGGGCATCATTTTAACTTACAAACTGCATCACCAAATAAAACTACCAGGTTAGTGACAACCTTAAAATGGAATCAGGCAGTCTCACGTTTTGATCCACTTGTATGATCAATTCCAGTTTTCTTTAACTCGGATGTGAAAGCAAAAAACTTGCCAGAATTAGCAAGGATTCCTCTGCCTAACTAGATTCAGCACGATCCAAGCAGGGCACATTATGCTTTGCACCTAGCACGGCAAGCTTTGCAATAAAATAAACTAGCACAACAAGGTTGTCACATGAAAACTGACATAACAGGCAGGTTCAGAACAAACAAAAATGCTCTACAAGGATTAAGGGATCACTATGTCAAAATGCACAAGTAAACTAACAACTTAAACAGGTTGCCAATTCCATACCAAACCAAGTTTTATGCATCAGTATTACCATGCGGAATCACACACAGAGACCACCATGACAATGCAAAGGCCTAACTTAGGTTCGAGTTTGTGTACATATAAAAGCAGGAAACAAGGATGGCTAGTACAAAATGTTAATTCGACTTAACCCATTTGTTGGACACCTTGCTCTGGCCGGCGCCGCCGTACGCCCTCACCGACGCCTCCAGCCTCGCCCCGTTTAGCTCTCTGACTGAACAAAAAAATGATACACTTCAGAACTTGCAATTTCAGAGAATATACTGAATAAATATGCCGCCCACCCGATTGAGGTCAGGATAAACAAGTATGAGGATGATAAGCAAGTGATTTTGCTCTTATTTCTTCTACTACTTAGTACAATAGCTAATACAAGAAGATAGAGACACATGCATGCTGCTGTTTTGATTGCACAGAATTCGATCATCGCTGGCTAAATTCGTGAGATGATTTGTGAAATGTCGTCCTGATTTTGGTTAAGATACCTCGGTGGAGAGGTGGCGGGAGCGCATGAGCCTCCTTGGCACGAGCCGGCATCGCTCCTCCGCCTGCGCTCGCTGGAGCAGGGAGCCACCGAGCCTCCTCGCCGCGCATCGAACCGCCGCCATCGTCTTCGGCCTGCCAACAGTTGCTTAGGGATTTGGAAGAATAAAATGAAAAGGGGAGGAGATGATTGGGGGTCTGACCTTGATGGCGTCAGGGTAGCAGTGAAGCTGCATCGTTCATGCCTTCGGGACAGGGGAGGAGGAAGACGTCCCATCGATGGCGTCCCGGTGCTCAAGCAACGACGGCGTGTTGGATCTTCAAGGGAGACAAGATGAGGTGAGGAAGAGAGGGAGGGATGTGACGAGGACAAATGGAGGGACTCACCTGAGTCGCCGGAGCAACGTTGGAGCCACGCCGGCGAGGTGCCAGAACGCAAGAGGCAGATCTGGTCGGGGGAAAGGGAGCAACGGAGGCAGTGGAGCTCAGATCTGTCCTGCATGGATCTGCTGCTGGAGGTGGAGGGAGGGAGGAAGAGAAGGGGTCACCGGCGGTGGAGGAGGCCGGGGTTGGGGGAGGTCTGCGGCGGCGGCTGGGTTGGAGGGGATCGATCTAGAGAGGGGGAAGAGGTGGGTTGGAGGGGATCGATCCAGAGAGGAGTCGTGGGGATCCATGCCATGTCGTCGCCGCGCGCGCCGGATCTCGCTGGTCGTCGATTCCCGCCTGAGGTCGCCGGAGGTGGCGGCAGCAAGGGAGTGGTGGAGCGCTAGGGTTCGGTTCGAGAGAGAGAGAGAGAGGAGGGCACGACGGGTTGGGTGGGGTTCGCGACAGAGAGAGAGAGGGGGGGTTGCTGCGGTTGGTTGGATGGACCGACGGGCGGATGGATGATGTATTGATGGACAGATGTTTGCCATGTCATCAATCCATGCCATGATTGGTTGCACCAATCAGAATTAAGCTTATGTAGTATTGGTTTATCCTTTTGTTTCTCTTATTTTTTTAACCTCTTATTCCGGATAACATTCAACACTAAAAGAGGAGGTAGCCTGTGTTTCGGCTGCAGCAAAGAGGAGTTTTCATTTACTAAGGGAGTTTTCATTTTCTTTGCACGAAAAATTCATTTTCCATTTTTTTGAGTGCCCGAAATGAGTTTTTTTTGTGAAGGACCTCCCAAATAATTATTGCAAAATTGGACCAAATCATTTTTCTAAAATACTAGGCCATATCTAATGCACAATTGACCAAATGGTTGGGTGTAAAAAGATTTGATCCACCTCTCGTGAAAAAGACAAATTTCCACCGATTCAGCTGGAAGCGGGTCAAATTTGAACTACAGCTGCCTCATAGTTTGCTCTTTATTTTTTCCAAAAATCATTTCTAGGTACATAAGTATCTATTTAATCAGAGAAACACCAAAAAAATTCCAAGATTCAACCACTAGCTAGGAACGGTCATTCCCGCCGTTTTGACCGCATTTTGAAACAGGCTTAAAAAATTCAAAAAAAATCAAAAAATTGGGAAACCTTCGCATTGTGTCATTATATTTGGCCAAGTTTCCAGGAAAAATAACAAACTTGTAATACGACAATTATTTTTAAAAAGTGTTCTCAGAAACAAGCTATCACGTGTGGAGATCAATGGCTTTCAAGCCAAATGATCAATCTTATGGCCACATTCATGGCATAGTTTGTTCAAATGATCTTATATTGTGCACAAGGGTGCATATTGGAATGGCAAACAATGTTGCCTAAGGAAGTTTTCATTTTCTTTGAACGAAAAAACCATTTTCCATTTTTCGAGTGCCCAAAAGGAGGTTTTTTTGTGAAGGACCTCCCAAATAATTATTGCAAAATTGGACCAAATCATTTTTCTAAAATACTAGGCCATATTTAATGCAAAATTGATCAAATGGTTGGGTGTAAAAAGATTTGATCCACCTCTCGTGAAAAAGACAAATTTCCGCCGATTCAGCTGGAAGCGGGTCAAATTTGAACTGCAGCTGCCTCATAGTTTGCTATTTATTTTTTCCAAAAATCATTTCTAGGTACATAAGTATCTATTAATCAGAGAAACACCAAAAAAATTCCAAGATTCAACCACTAGCTAGGAACGGCCATTCCCGCCGTTTTGACCGCATTTTGAAACGGGCATAAAAAATTCAAAACAAATCAAAAAATCGGGAAACCTTCACATTGTGTCATCATATGTGGCCAAGTTCCTAGGAAAAATAATAAATTGGTAATACGACAATTATTTTAAAAAAGTGTTCTCAGAAACGAGCTATCACGTGTGGAGATCAATGGCTTTCAAGCCAAATGATCAATCTTATGGCCACATTCATGGCATAGTTTGTTCAAATGATCTCATATTGTGCACAAGGGTGCATATTGGAATGGCAAACAATGTTGCCTAAGGAAGTTTTCATTTTCATTGGACGAAAAAACCATTTTCCATTTTTCGAGTGCCCAAATGGAGGTTTTTTTGTGAAGGACCTCCCAAATAATTGTTGCAAAATTGGACCAAATAAATTTTATAAAATACTAGGACATATTTAATGCACAATTGAGAAAATTGTTGGGTGTAAAAAGTTTTGATCCACCTCTCGTGAAAAAGACAAATTTCCGGCGATTCAGCTGGAAGCGGGTCAAATTTGAACTGCAGCTGCCTCATAGTTTGCTATTTATTTTTTCCAAAAATCATTTCTAGGTACATAAGTATCTTTTTAATCAGAGAAACACCAAAAAAATTCCAAGATTCAACCACTAGCTAGGAACGGTCATTCCCGCCGTTTTGACCGCATTTTGAAACGGGCATAAAAAATTCAAAACAAATCAAAAATTGGGAAACCTTCACATTGTGTCATCATATGTGGCCAAGTTCCTAGGAAAAATAACAAACTTGTAATACGGCAATTATTTTAAAAAAGTGTTCTCAGAAACGAGCTATCACGTGTGGAGATCAATGGCTTTCAAGCCAAATGATCAATCTTATGGCCACATTCATGGCATAGTTTGTTCAAATGATCTCATATTGTGCACAAGAGTGCATATTGGAATGGCAAACAATGTTGTCTAAGGAAGTTTTCATTTTCGTTGGACGAAAAAACCATTTTCCATTTTTCGAGTGCCCGAAAGGAGGTTTTTTTGTGAAGGAACTACCAAATAATTGTTGCAAAATTGGACCAAATCATTTTTATAAAATATTAGGCCATATTTAATGCACAATTGACAAAATGGTTGGGTGTAATTTTTTTTGATCCACCTCTCGTGAAAAAGACAAATTTCCGGCGATTCAGCTGGAAGCGGGTCAAATTTGAACTGCAGCTGCCTCATAGTTTGCTATTTATTTTTTCCAAAAATCATTTCTAGTTACATAAGGACCTATTTAATCATAAATACATGGTTTGGTGGCGATACGTCGAGGTTTGGGCGGTGGCCGATGGCCCCAACTCTAGAGCGCGTAAACTCGCATGCCCGTCGCGTGGTCACCGCATGACCGTAATGTTGCCATGTGTTCGGCGGCCTAGGCATGTCTAGTGGGTTGGGCACTCCCCAGGTTGGTGCTAGGAAGAAAATTACAACATAAGATTCTCACGAGGAGATCAATCGATGCTCAAACATGAATTAGCAGCCAAGTGTTTGATTAGCGGTACGGGAAATGCACATGGCCAATGGGCGTGAGTTTTGGCTGAGGATGATCATCTACTAAGGAGAATGTCTTCACAAATTTTAGCTCAAAAGGAGGATCATAGGTGGTACTTTGACAAAAATATGAATGTTGAAGCTGGGCTCAAATAATGAATGGAGTGAGCTGAAATTTTGTGGAGGATGGTTATTTGGGCATAGGAAATCATTGTAGAAAATTGATACCATTTGGACATGCCAAAGTAGTACTTCCTTCACAATGCTCTTCTATGGCCAGAAACTTGGGAAAACTAGTGAGAGAGATTGGATGAATGAAATGAGCTCAAAATTGGTGTAGGTAAGTTACTTAGGTATGGTTATGCGCTGGTAAATTTTCAGATCATTTGGGTAAGCCTAGATAGTACTTACTTCACAAAGCTTCTCTCGAGGTAGAAACTTTGGAAATTTCCCGAGAAAGATTTACTAGGAAAATTGAGCTGAATATTACCATGTGGCAATGATTTGGGTATGGAAGAGTGCCCGAAAATTTTGAGGGTAATAGGAGGGGTCTATATAACACTTGCTTTGCAATGTGCCAATTTGGCCATAAAATATAAATTGAACCTGGGCTCACATAGATGATTTGACTGAGCTGCAATTTGGAGGAGGGTGATAATTTGGGCATATGAAGGAACTGTATAAATTTCATGTCATTTAGAGATATAAAAAAGGTACTTCCTTCACAATGCTTCTAGGTGGACAAAAACTTTGGAAATTTGCCGAGAAAGATTTGCTAGGCAAATGAAGCTGAATTTTGTCATGCAGTAATGATTTGGATAGGAAAGAGTGCCCAAAAATTCCGAGGGCAATCAAGAATATATAAATAGCACTTCCTTCATAAAGTGTTGTTGTGAACAGAATAGGAAAATGAATATTGTTGAATTAGTTTTGAACTGGGCAAGGAAGGATTTTTACATATTTGATGAAGATATGCCCCAAAGAATTTATGAGATTTTTTGGGAATTTTGGGAATGATAGAAATATAGGTTGCTTCACAACCTAGGGCAAAAACTGCCACATGGACATGACACATAGGCAAAACTGATGAGATGGCGCCTAGTGATCACAACCCACCACAATCTACAAGGCTATGACCATCTATATTGGTCATTAACAACTAGAAATAAGGCAGCGGACTAGCACTATTTGCTTTGTGACCATTTCGTGTAAGGAAATTACGACCTTTCTGACCAAAATGGTCGCAATGGTTTAGGGTTTGGAGCCCCCTGAACAGCTTTTGACCAATTGGTCTAAAATGGTCATAAATTTATGACCAATTCTTCGAGGGTCACTGACAGAAGGTCATAAGTTGACATATTTCTTGTAGTGTTCGCCTCCGCTTGCCTCCCCCTCCTCGGCCTGTTCTTGCGCCCCGTTGGGCATTGAGTACATCTTAGTAATGGTCTAGAAGACAACAAACAAGACAAAAGTCAGTCGACTGATTTTAAGCAAACAGAATGAAGAAAGCAAGATCACGGCCAGGGATGCAGAATTGGACCTGGTCTACTTCGTATGATTGATCGAGTGGTGGAATCCTCCTGGCTCCTCGGGGGTTGTCTTTGTTCCCTGTGATACTGGACAGCCACCCCTCCAACGTAGCCTCTTCGACCTCCTCCGGGTGGATCCGAGTGGTGTCGTCAAGACCCGAATACATCCACATCGGATGGTCACGAGCTTGGAGCGGTTGGATGCGTCTCCGGAGGAAGACCTCTAGTAAATCCATACCAGTCACCCCGTCGCGGACAAGTTGAACCACTCGACCAACGAGCACTTTAACTTGTGCCTTCTCTTCCGGTGTCACTTTCAGAGAAGTCGGCTGGTCTCTACAATAGAACCAGGTCGACTGCCACCTGCGGACTGAATCAAGAAGAATCATAGCTGGAAAGGAACTCTTGCTTCTCATCTGGACCCCAAGACCCCTGCACATCTGGATCACCTGTGTCCTCTCATCACTCGGATTGACCTTTTTCACCGTCTGAGAGCGACAGGTGAAAATGTGCTTGAAGAGGCCCCAATGAGGGTGCCAGCCCAAGAAATTCTCACATAAAGACACAAATGCAGCAAGATACACGATGGAATACGGAGTGAAGTGATGGAGTTGCACCCCGAAAAAGTTCAAGAAACTCCGGAAAAAAGGATGAGGGGGCAGGGAGAATCCGCGGTCGACGTGAGTGGCGATAAGAACACACTCACCCTCACGAGGCCGCGGCTCGACCTCGTTCCCGGGAGACACGCGGATTTGTGAGGAATGAATCCCCCCTCGATTAGATCATCAATGTCGTCTTGTCGAATCGCCGAAGGCATCCAATCGCCCTGGATCCAGCCCGGCGGCAGAGCGGACCTCGAAGAAGATCCGCCCCGACCGGACTTCTTTGCCTTCGTCTGCGCCGTCGCTTTCTTCGCACGCTCCAGGGCCGTCGTCTTCTCCTTCACCATTGCCGCAGACGAAGCTCGAACAGGCCGGCGGCGCTGAGACGAGAGCAGAGGTGGCGGAAGAATTCGAGAAGAAAGGAGAAAAGTGAAGGCGCTCTGTTCAAAAGCCCTGGGCCGGAAGTTTATATGGAGTCGCTTCCGAGTGGCTGACCTGTAGGCCCAGGCAATCCTGTCAAATCCCGCAACAGTCGCGCGCGCGATACGTGGCGAAAAAGGTGGCACGGAGATCGAGGCGGCTCCGCCCTATCCCATCCGATTACTGCCGCCTCCTCCGCCCCGCGCGCTTCCCGAAATTCGAATCCCGTGAAATCCGCGGGCAGCAGAACAACTTGACAGACGGAGAATCTCCTCCACGCTGTCACTCAGAGATCTTCAAGTAAAGAAACTCACTCGACTAAAGAAAACTAAGAATGGATCAAGGCGACTAAAAAAGAAGTTGGTGACGTCACCCAGGTTTATTGATCCGAAACAAGATATACTCATGGCACGAAGAATGGGTCGGAAGAGTTCTCAACTCCTTCCCCACTCAAACATCGATCCATTCGGGGGCTAATGATGAAGCTATATACCTAGGGTAGGGTCATGGACCTGTCCAAGCTACCCTCCCCAAGGACATCTCTAGAAGAAATCACTTTTCAATCGACTTGAAGGTGTTCCACTCGACGGACTCGAAGACACTCGACCATGAAGCCAACCACTTGACCAAGATCCAACCACTCGACAGCCAGGAGATCTAAAGTCACTCCGCACGCTAACGGTCAGTCATTAAGTAGCTTTTATGGTCATCATAGCACTTTATTGGTGACGTTACCTGTAATGCCCGACCTTAATGTACTTTAAACCCTGCATAACTGAGGGCCGGAGTGGCCTGGCGAACTCCATATAAGCCACCCCCCTCCTCAATGTAAAGGGTTCACACCCCTGTAATTCATACACACATAATCCAGTCGACCGCCTCCGGGCTCCGAGACGTAGGGCTATTACTTCCTTCGAGAAGGGCCTGAACTCGTAAACCTCGTGTGTCTACAACTACTCCATAGCTAGGATCTTGTCTCTCCATTCCTACCCCCCTACACTACTGTCAGACTTAGAACCACGACACCGGCAGACACAGTCATATAACCCGGCAGACACAGTCATATAACCCGGCAGACACAGTCATGTAACCCGGCAGACACCGTCATATAACCCGGCAGACACAGTCATGTGACCCGGCAGATACAGTCATATAAGCCGGACAGTTAAGCCGGCAGATGTTAAGCCAGATCGTAAGCCAGACCGTAATTCAGATTGTAAGCCAGATTGTAAGAAGCCCAAGACGTTAAGAAGCCCATGGTGAGAAGCCCATGGCAAGACATCAAAATAAGGTTAAGTCTTAAGTCCGAGTTGGACTCTACATGTAACCCGCCCCTTCAGCTTATATAAGGAGGGGCGGGGCACCCCAAGAGGGGAAGAAACAATCTCTAGGGTTAGACATAACCAGGAGAGCCGGCTTAAGGCGACTCCTCTCATGAGCATAATGAGACCTAGCCACAAACAACATGTAGGGTTGTTACCGGATGATGTTTCCCGGGCCCGAAGCTGTCTAAATCTTTGTCTTGCATGTTGTGTTTCTCGATTCCGATCAACCCCTTCAAGCTACTGCATAGATGCGTTGGCCTCACGACTAAGTTCTCACACTAGGATATCTGCCGTGACAATTCCACGACAGTTGACGCCCACCGTGAGACACGCGCACGGTGGTGTTGTGTTCCTGAAGGGATCTCTCCGAAGGATCGAGAAGCTCGCAAATTTTCCGGAGGAAGAATATCCGGCTTGAACGGATTTACATCAGCTTGAAGATCGTCCGTCCAAGTTCCCAATCTGTGATATCTAAAAGTTTGAGAGGTATGAGAGTTATACGGCGGATTACAAATCGAGCCGCCGCCGTCGCCGTGGGCGACTTAAGTTTCTTATTTACAAAACTGCCATGGCAAGGAAAATCCTGAACGAGATTCCAACTTGAGCCGGACTCGGAATCGCTGGTCGCGTCTCCGCCTTCGAGCCGCCACGGATACAGCCCGTCTCGACTATGGCCAAGTCACCGCCTTCGCCTCCAGCTCCGAGCTGCTGTTGAACCGCCGCGTCCCGCGGACCTGCCAGCCAACGATTTGCCTTCGTCGTTGCACGTAAGAACCTAGCCACTGCTGAATTAACTCCTGTGCTTCGAACCGACCTCAAACCAATCTCAATCCAAGTCGCCATCACGGACTGAAGACCGGTTCCAAGTCACCACCGACATGCTCCGAGATGGCCTCAGTGTCTCCGCCTCAAGCCGGCTCTGCCGTCGAGCCGTATCGGCCTCCGGAGCCGCAGGCAGTCCATGGCTGCCTCGGCCTCGCTTCGAGTCGCCGGGAAGCCTCTGTGAGCCGACCGGACGACGTGGCCCACCTATGCCGAACCGTCGATCGTTGTTGCTTGTTGCCTCGTTTTCCACTGATGCGGTGGATGCAGTCCTGCTGCCTGGAGCCAGCGGCCTCCTCGACAGCGAGTCTTCCTACGTCGAGGTGGTCCCGCTTGTGAGTCGCCTCGGCCGCGCTGCGAGCCAGCGGCCACTCCGTGATGCCGCTGAGACCTCGTCTCCGCCGTGTCCTGCTCGAACCCCGTCGCGTTCGGAGAGCCGCCTACGCTGCCAGAGTCGCCAAGCCCCTCGCCGGCTCGGGCCCTTACCCACTCTCGATGCCATGGCCCTTGCTGCCGGTTCTCCTCTGCTCCGCCCTGCCAACGCCTGGGCGCAGTCGCTCCGGGTCTCTTTCTCTGCAGCCCCGGCAGTCGGGTGCGAGCTGCCCTCCGCCTCATCGCTCTGTCGCCAAGTTGCGTTCACCACTGCAGTCACGGCCGTGCGACCCGGCCTCCTCCGCTCAGAACCGCCACTTGGGAGCCCCTCCGCCATTGCCTCGTTGCGGCCCTCCGCACTGCACCGCCTCGCCGGCTCGTACCCTCAACGCAGCCGTGTGCCGGTTCGCTCCCTGGCTAGTTCCGCCTGTTTTCAGTATCACGGTCAGCCAAGACAACCTACATCGCTGCGGGTCGTCGCTTCCGAGCCTCAAGTTTCCGGTTCTCGCGGCCTCAATTGCCCGGCCGTGCATCGCCGTTTCGCGCCTGAGCCGCGGGCGAGTTGCTTCGCAGCCATCCCGTCGGTCATACTACGCAGGCAAATCTGCAAGCCGCCACAACTTGCCTTTAAATCGCCAAAATCAGTGGAATACAATTGGATATTATATTTGGAAGTGGCCGAAGATTACATCGTTTTCCTTAAGAGGCGCGGCTACAAATCAGCCGGATGATTTTCTAGAGAAATCATCCAGCTGTTCAGCCGTCCGATCAATGCAGTGGGGCCGTTGGATCACAACAACACAACTGGCAGCAACGCAACGCGACAGCTTCAACGATGTGTCATTGCAGCCCCGCGGTGCTCCAACGCAGCACCGATGGAATCCGGCGAACTCCATTGCAACTTCGGTGAGCTCCATTGTAGCCCGGGCGGAGCTCAACGCAGCACCGACGCTCCGATGAAGCTCCATTGCAGCCCCGGCGGAGATCCGACAGCTCTGACGAAGCTTCGTTGCAACTCCGACGAAGCTCCATTGCAACTCCGGCCGAGCTCCATTGCAGCCCCGGCGAAGCTGTATTGCAACTCTGGCTGAGCTCCACTGTAGGCCCGACATAGCAGGACTGGTAGCCGCTGATAAGAGCTGCATCGCAGCGCCGGGGCATTCCGGCGAGTGCTCCATTGAAGCTTCGCCTCCCGCGACTTGCAGCACCAGCAGACGCCGACGAGGTTGCATCGCAGCACGGCGTCCGGGACGAGTTGCTGAGTTGCAACGCCGGCGGCTGTCGAGGACGAGGGTGAGTGGCGAGCTCACGTCGACCGCCTAGGATATGCGTAGGAGAGAGGAGACTCCGATGTCCAGTATTCCGGCCGAGGAGCTCGCTGCACAGTAGTTGGGAGAGGTACGCAGTGGTGTGTGGTGGCGGCGGCTGCACCACCATGCAGCGGTGGCCGGTGGGTGAGGATCCATGGAGGGGCGGAAAAGGGGATAACGCAGAGAGAAGAAGACTAATGGGGTAGGTGAGGAACATGTGGACGAGGCCAGACTTCACGGAAGGATAACGCCACCATCGGGGAAGCGTTGTGTGGGCCTGATAGAGGACACGCGTCGCGTGGAAGGGAAGGCTTACGCGAGAGAAATAAGTCGGTTGATTTTAATACTTTTTCTTTCCTTAATGAGCGTGGAGGGACCCGTGCTGGGAAAATTTACTTTTCTAAAAGGTTAAACGCAAGTTCAGTGATCAGAGACTTGCACAATTTTTTTTACTATGGTCATCGCTCACGTGGGCATCAAATACCGTCGTCAGAAATTGTCAATGATACGGTTCTACCCGGAGTCAGCTCTGGCCGAACGGCCGCATCAACTCGCCGCTCCTCCGCCTCTCTCCGGCCCTGCTGTCATGGACGCGCGTCGAGCTGCTTCTCCGCGAGTGCCTCTCGCCGGCCCTACCTCGTTTGTCGCTGAAGCTTGCCTAGTTAAGACCGGTGGCCCTGCCGCGCCAACGCGCCCGCGTCAAGCTGCCCTGCGTTGCTGAGTCGCTAACAGGCCCGGCCCTGAGGGGGGGCAGAGGGGGCGGCCGTCCCGGGCCCCCGAAGCCAAGGGGCCCCCAGGTCGTGCTGTGCAGCCCAGTAATATCATGGAGAAGGGCCTCGTCCAAAACAATACGCAGGTAGAAAGCAGCCCGACGGAAAAACAGTACGCACTGAAAGTAGGCCTCGCATTACGGCGGGATCAATGCATCAAATCATTTGACCCCTAAAAAATCAATCCTTGCATTCCTGGCTAGGCGCTTGATCCTCGCTCCAGTCGTGCACCGCCGCCTCATTTTTCTGGGCTTCACAGATCGAACGCCTACCCGACTCGGCCATGCCACCCTCCCTGCTGGAGACACCCCATCGCAGCTTTGCCGGCTCTCCACCCCGAGAGGCGACCGCATCAGGATCACGTTCACTACCACCAGAAATTGATTCCAGGCCATTGCCTTTGACCCTTCCCGTTCAAGATTGGAAGAAATATAACTAGAAGATTAGAGAGAATCAAAGAAGGTATGGCTCGAATAGTATATGCACTCCGTTTATTTGAGTAAAACGTTAAGTATTTACTTCTTTGTTGTTGCAATATGGCCATTGAAAATTGATTAATTGGACACGGTTTAGGAATAGATATTATTTATTCAGATTTATGAGTCGCGGTTGCCCTTTGATCCTTCCGCTTGATCCTTGGAACAAATATAATCAGCCGATTAGGGAGAATTTGAGAAGGTACGGCTCTCATAACATATGCCTGCGCTTTTGCCATGATGATTGACAAATACTTATTATGATAAAACGATTGGTAAAATTACCAATATTTATAAATGACAATCAATATTACTTCTTCGTTTTGTGGAAATATGAGCATTAATAATTGATTGATGGGACACAATTAGGGATAGATAATATTCAAATTTATGAGCTGGGGGTTATGATTTGATACATATATTAAGAGGCCCCGGGTTCTAGTTTCGCCCCGGGCCCCCAAAATTTCAGGACCGGCCCTGGTCGCTAAGCGCACCACAAGCTGCCGCCTTGGCCTCACTGATCGCGTTTTTAAGTCGTCCACAGCCGGCCAAGTCGCCGGGTCGTTTCCGCCACCATTGCGGTCAAATCGGATTCGAGATCCGTCATCAGCACGCCTCCAAACCACCACAGCTGCTATGACCCGCCGATGTGGCCCGCTGCGGCCCTCCGTCGGCCGCCTCCGAGGCGCCGATCCACCTCACTTCTATCACGAGCGGCTCGCCGTGTCTGCCTGACTCTGTTGCCGCGCCAAGAACCGCCTTCGTCACCTCCATCGCCGTGAGCCGCCCGGCCAAGACCCGCCTCCACAGTGAGTCCGCAGCTCCGCTTCTGTCATCGTCATGGCCTGCCCCGAAGCCACCCGATCTCGTTTTTCCTGCCGCCAGAGCACTTCGGAACCGGCAACTCCGCCTCGAGCCACTGCCGCATCTGCGACCTCTCGTCAAGCGCCTCCGATAGGCCTTGACCCGCCTCCACCGGAGAGCGGACGTCCCGCCTTGAGCCACCCTCGTGTGAGCTCACGCTCGCGGCCCTGAGCCACCGCGTCGAGCCGCCATCATCGATCCGGACTCCTCTGCCACCACGGATCGCTCGTTGCCTCCTCGGATCGCTGTCGCAGAGCTGCCAGTCGCTTGACCCGCCTCCGGCCACTACTTGCGAGGCCTCACCACTCATCAAACCCGCCATCACCGCGCATCTTCACCAGCGGCCGCGCCCCGCCTCACTTCTGCTGGACCTGAGAGCCGCCTGCGTTGTTGCCAAGAGCCGCCGGGTATTTTTTCCCCTCGCCTTGGCGACTCGCCGTGACCAAAGCAACCCCGCGGGCCGCCCCGTCGCGGGTAACCTCGAGCCGCCGCCAATGCTGTTCCGCCATGGCCCTGAGAGCCGCCGGCGTTGTTACCCTGACCCGCCCTTTCTTGCAATCCGGTGCCGACTCCGCTGCTGCTTTACCACTGATCTCCGCCAATGAGCCGCGGTGGTTGACCCGCCGACTTTTCTAGCAATTTGCCCCGTCCGGTTCTCTGCCTGAGTCGCCGCGCCTCTGCTGACCGGCTGTAAACCGTCTCCGCTGATCTGTCGCTATGGCCACTTGCACCCAGAGCAATAACGAAGAAAAGCTCTAAAAGACTCGTCGAACAAAAAAAAAAACAATCAAGTGATATTTGTCCTGTATATTTTTTTAAATACATGTTGATTTCTTTCAACAAAAACTACTCCGCATTGCTGTATTTTTTGTACACAGGACAATTATGTTTATACCGCGGGTATGGAGCATGAGCTGGCAACATTCTATGCCACCGTTTGTCTGTGCCATACTGCCTGAGGAATGGACATGCGCAAACCACCGCTCCCGTGGTCCGGTCTATATCAACAGGCCGGTGCCGCACCCACTCTCATAAGCCATCCGACGGATACGCATGTAAGTCACCGCCCCCGTTGCTCAGTTTACATCAATACATGGCTGACTCCTTTGTCCGCGCCTGCGATTGACTCACCCGTCCACCCCGGCTTACAACTCCGCGGTGGATAATTTCTGGCCTGACATATCAGGTGAAATCCATCCAATACTCCCTCCATTCCAAAATATAGTGCGCCCGCGCTTCCCGAGGTCTAACTTTGACCATAAATTTAACCAACGAGACCAACTGCGGCGGGAGAAAAAAATTATATAATTGAAAACTTCTTTCGAATACGAATTCACTGATATAATTTTTGCTCCCGCCGCAATCGGTCTTGATAGTTAAATTTACGGTCAAAGTTGAAGCACGTGGATAGAGGAAGCACTACATTGTGGAATGGAGGGAGTATGTTTTTATGTTGCATATTACTTTCTTTAAAAGAGCAATTACTCTGGTTTGCAAGCTTTCCAATGCAGGACAAGTTGTCTACTGCAAAATGGATTATTATATTACTGAGCTGTTGAATGACTCATACCGGTTTATATCACGGTCAAATATGGAGAGTCTCATGACAACTCCTTGAGTCCTCTTGAGACTCGGGGGCTATGATGACATGACTCAGCAAATGTTGCCGGTTTTCAATTAATTCAAGAACTCCGGGTCATTGGAGGGAAAAATAACCCGGACCCGAGGCTATTGCCACATTTGTGCAAATTTAAAAGCTGTTAGAAAATTTCCGGCTCAAAATGAAGATCCCTTTTGGGTCCAACTTTGGTCATATTCGAATCAGAGTCGTTAAAAAACTCTCATGATCACTAGGGGGCTTCCTGTTGAAACATATGTCGTATTCGAACCAAAGAAAACATAGCTGTCAGTACCCTCTTGATTGGCACAATGCCAAACCCACTAGGGGGCTTCTTGATCGTATTCGAATCATAGCTTAACCCCTTTTGGGTCCGACGTGGATCATATTTGAATCAGCGTCGTTAAACAACTCTCAAGGTCATTTGGGGGCTTCCTGTTCAAACATAGGTCGTATTCGAACCAAAGAGAACATAGCTGTCGGTACCCTCTTGATCGGCAACGCCAAAGCCACTGTGGGCTACATGATCGTATTCGAATCCTAGCTTAACCCCTTTGGAACGGTTTACTGATCGTATTCGAATCAGATACCTCAATTTTTTCTATTTTGTTTAAAGTTTTTGCAAACAATCTTTGGTTTTGTCTTGAAACCTTTTTGTTCATATCTGAAGCATATATGTGGTTTCGATTAATCCGGCTTGACTTTGGATGATAAGTCGCCATATATGACAATCATAAACATTTGGAAGTTTTTGGCTTCTAAAGATTGGGTTATCATCCTTACTGCACAGGTATCCTAAACCGGCAGTACGATTCAATATCACAGGAACCGTTTTTCCAAACCGGATTATATTATTCAAATATTTAATAGCCACCATGGCAGGATTTTTATTATGATTATCAATAGCCAGTATTATGATGGAGGTCTTCAAAGTCGCTTCAGCGCAATGGCTATTATTTTATCAATGGGCATGAATTATTTTACAATGGAGGAAATAGTCCCGAGTCGCTGCAGGCTTACGACCCGGCACTTGTGGTTACATTATTCAAGTTGAGATTACATCAAATGTGCAAGTCTCATGTCGCTGCAAGCATGCACCATGACACTTGGGGGCTAATGCAAAGTCATTTTACTGACCTTATTGAAGACCCGACTCATCATATCATAAATGAGCCGGCCCTTGGGGGCTACCAATTGCTCCTGTCAAAAATTTAAGTTACGCAAGCTTTAATCCATTATATTGGAAGGTTTATTGCTCAGTTGTTAGAGTACAAAGCTCTTAACCTTGTGGACGTGGGTTCGAGCCCCATGGTGGGGGTTACGTCATATGAAGTTATTTTCAATGAAGTATATAAAGTACCAGCTCAGTATTATCTTACTGAGCCGGCCCTTGGGGACTACACGTTGCTGTTCAAGTCTACATTGTCATATCTATTAAGTCCCTGCTCATTATTGCATAATGACCCGGCACTTGGGGGCTATATATGTGGAATACTCAGTTTTGACTAGTGATTGAGATAAACAACATGGATTTCTTCAAAGTGATAATATTTATGTTGAAACAAGTCTTAAGTCATTACTTTGTTCTGCTCAAGACTTGGGGGCTACAGGTAATATGGATATGAGGGAGAGAAATCTTCAAAATTCTCAGTTTTAACCCGGCATCGGCAACAATTATGACTTAGCATCATCTATTTATAACCTGGCAAGTTTTTCCATCTTTAAGCCGGTTGAAGGTCACATGAGTATTTCAAGACCTATATTTTAAAACATTGGGAGCTGAGTTAAATGAGTTATTCTTCAGTCTTTCTCTATGAGAAACCAACGTCAGCAAATTGATTATGAAGTTGGCTTATTGACCAGGATTTTTGAAAAAGGAAATAACGAGGAGTTAAGGATGATCAGGTGCTGGCTTACAAAGATGTTCAACCCAGAGCATAATCTGTCAAAATTGTTCTTGTGTTTGTTTTATAGAATTAGTTTAACATGGATGAATCCAAATTAAACTGGGGGCTAATGTCGGGGATATACCCCGCGGTATGACCCGGCCGGAGATATGACCCGACTGGAACTTGATGTTTCATTGGTGACCCGGCAGACTATAAGCCGACGGGAACAGTTAAACATTGTAAGCCGGCAGACACAGTCATATAACCCGTCAGACACAGTCATGCAACCCGGCAGACACAGTCATGTAACCCGGCAGACACAATCATGTAACCCGGCAGACACAGTCATGTAACCCGGCAGACACAATCATGTAACCCGGCAGACACAGTCATATAACCCGGCAGACACAGTCATGTAACCCTGCAGATACAGTCATATAAGCCGGACAGTTAAGCCGGCAGATGTTAAGCCAGATGGTAAGCCAGATGGTAAGCCAGACCGTAAGTCAGATTGTAAGCCAGATTGTAAGAAGCCCGAGACGTTAAGAAGCCCATGGTGAGAAGCCCATGGTAAGACATCAAAATAAGGTTAAGTCTTAAGTCCGAATTGGACTCTACATGTAACCCGCCCCTTCAGCTTATATAAAGAGGGGCGGGGCACCCCAAGAGGGGGAGAAATAATCTCTAGGGTTAGACATAACCAGGAGAGCCGGCTTACGGCGACTCCTCTCATGAGCATAATGAGACCTAGCCACAAACAGCATGTAGGGTTGTTACCGGATGATGTTTTCCGGGGCCCGAAGCTGTCTAAATCTTTGTCTTGCATGTTGTGTCTCTCGATTCCGATCAACCCCCTCAAGCTACTACATAGATGCGTTGGCCTCACGACTAAGTCCTCACACTAGGACATCTGCCGTGACAATTCCACGACAATAAGTGAATGTGATAAATGAAACCTGACATCATAGGCCAGAAAATATAAGCTTTTGTAAGTTCCAATTCACAAACTTGAGCAAGAAAACAATCTAGAAGCATGCTCACTGGATGAAGAAGAAAATAGTGCCCAAGTATTATTATAGCAAGGATAACGCATTGGTGGATAACCATATATGAAGTAGGGTTACAATAATAAGATGAGTCGTTTCTGCTTGCTTCTGGTCTGCCTAATTATACTGGACAAGGTACTGTGCTTGTTCAACCTTTGCACATACTGTAGTGTGTATTATTATATATTTAAAAGAGCAGGAATAATAACTGGAGGGATTTACCCTCCCACCACCCAGGAAAAGTGGAAACCACCAGGAACACACATATCTCCAACACTGGTTGTGCAATCAAATGCTAATTTTACTATAAAGTCTGAATATTTCAAAGATTTTTTAGAACTTGAAATAGGTTAATATTCCATAATGAACTTGTGTTCGACTAAATTTTGGCTACAGTTAGTACGTCCATGTGCTAGCTACCTAAATTACTTCTCCGTGCCCTCAAAATATGATGGAACAACTAAGATTCACTATATCTAAATATACACTAACACTAGTGTAGCCATGTTGAGGTATTGAATAAACAGAACACCTTGTTACAGTTCCAGAACAAGTGGCGTCAATCTTCTTGAAACAAACACTAGAGAGGTACGATGGCAACTTGCCTCTAAATTTATCTTTCCGTATGTGGTGGTTCTAGCTTTGCCGCATCCTGCTAAAAACTAAACAAGAAACCATGCCATGGGGTTACTCAGTCAAGTGACACTTGAAGTTCTCAGCACAAATGGGATGTTTGATGGAGGATTTCAATACACCACCCTCTCTGAAACAAGCATGATCCACAAACGACCTACATTTATAGCATCAGGCCCAAGGGTGAGGGAGGCATGGGATTTCGCGACCTCAGATTATTTAATCAAGCTCTCCTAGCTAAGCAGGCTTGGAGGTTGGTGGTTAACCCTGAATCCTTGTGCACCAAGGTGATCAAGGAAAAATATTATCCCTAGGGGCATATCCTTGATACTATTTTTCCACAATCGGCATCTCTCTCTTGGCAAGGTATTTTGCATGGATTGGATCTGCTAAAATCGGGAGTAATTTGGAGAGTGTGTGATGGGTCTAATATTAATATTTGGAGAGATAACCGGCTCCTTAGAACCTCTGACCTTAAAGTTACTGCAAGGAAGAATAGGACAAGAATTAAATGGGTATCTAACTTGATATTGAGTGGTCCTAGGAGATGGGATGAGGATTTGGTCACGCATCTGTTTTATCCGCATGATGCGGAGGAGATCCTTAGTTTGCGCATTCAATCAATAGGGGATGGTGACTATGTTGTTTGGCATTTTGAGAAAAATCGGTTGTTCTCGGTTAAAAGTGCGTACAAGCTTGCGCTCAATCTAAAGGAAAAAAGAAGAAGATGAGGGGCAACATAGTAGGGCTATGTGGGGGGAGAGCAAAATTTGGGATTTGATTTGGGCGGGCTGCCACCAATAGCTTGGCTGTCCAGGTAAATAGAGTGGTGCATCATCAAGCTACGGTTAGTACTTGCTAAATTTGTGGGGTGGAGGATGAAAGTACGTTTCATACGCTTGTCCACTGTCCAAAGGCTTATGCTTTGCGTATGGCCATGACGAGCACTTGGGAATTACCTGCGAAGGAGGTGTTCATGTATACTAGGAGTGATTGGTTTCTTATCCTTATGAATCAATTGAGTCCTATGATGCGTGACCGAATTATCTTCATCTTTTGGAGAGCCTGGCATTTCAGAAATGATTTGATTTTTGGTAAGGGAAAGGAATCCGTCTCAGGCTCTGCTAGTTTTGTGGATAATTATTGGTCGTCTTTTGTTGCTTGCCATTCCTATCCAATGGTGGACTCGAAGAATAAAGGTAAAGGTACCGCTCCTGAACTAAGAACTGTTCCTAATACTTTGGGAACTCAGGTGGCTTGGCAACCCCCTCCTTCGGATTATATTAAGATAAATGTCGACGCAAGTTTTGTGGAGAGCATTAGCGCTGCAAGTGTGGGTGTGGTGGGTAGGGACTCCTCTAGAAATGTCGTTGTCTCCTCTTGGGATTTCATTGGGCGTTGTAAAAGCGCGGAGGAAGCGGAACTCCGGGCTTGCATTGCTGGTCTGTATATAGGTATCATGCTCCACAATCTTATAATTTTAGAGACTGACTGTGTGTTTGTTGTTGCGTCTCTTGCAAAGGAAAGTTTTGACAGGTCAGTGCTATTTGATTTGAAGAAGGAAGCAATGAGTATCTCCAAGATGCTACATAGTTTCAAAATTTCAAAGATTAATCGTTCAGCCAATGTGGTGGCTCATCTTATTGCTAAGTATATTTTTGACAATAGATCGGATGGTATTCTTGTTAATGATGTTTCGGCATGTATGGTCAATTTTGTAATGAGTGATTGTAAAAACTCTGTTGGTTAAGTAATATAGGAGGTGGTTTTCAAAAAAAGAACCTGAGAACGTACTTGTCACGAACTGATATATTTACACAAGTAGACCAAATTCAAACTAATTAGAGAAAATTGAACAGAGAAAAGTGTACAGTGCGCATTTGTCACGAATAGCGTGCACAAAAGTGGGCGAACTGCATGGTGCGCTCCTGCAGCAACCAAGAGTAGGGGAGGTGGAAGATGGAGGCTGACCTGTGGATTTTCCCGGCGAACGCCTGCTGGAGCATCTCCTGCTCCCACTGTCGAGGATGGAAGGAGGCATGGATGTCTCTGCGATGGGGGAAGGAGGGATAGGGGACGAGGAAACCCAGTGGACCATGGATGAGTGTACGTCGCCGGGGAGGTTGCTGGAGGCCGTACATGTGCTTGCTGGATCCGGTGAGCCCGCGGTAGGATTCGTCACGGACGAGCGCGGTGGAAGAAGGTGGACCTCGGTTGGCACCGGCGAGTTGTGCCTGGGGCGAAGGCTGATGAGGTAGCTGGCGGCAGTGCGCTGGGGAGAGAGCCGGGCGGCGGCGCGCTCGGTCAGGAGGCCGGGCGGAGGCGCACTGGGGAGGACGCTATAAATCATGGCAATTATTTTATTTTGTTCAGCTATACAAAGCTAGTTTTAGCCTTAGTAGTAGTCACAAGAAACTGTTTTTTTCTTCAGGTTTGCACATCTAAAAGCATCTCCAGCCGCGCCCCAACACGCCCCATAGGGCGATTTTTTTTTGCATCGGCGCCAAAAAAACCCCTTGTCGTGCCCCAAGACGCCGAAATCCGCCGGCTCGGCTCGTTTTGGGCCCGGCAATCCCAGGCCGAACCCAGCGCACTGGGGGACACTTGGGGGCATCAGCGGAAGGGAAAAAAATCGTCTGGGCCACCAGTGTCAGCCGAAAACGCATCTTTGCACGTCCAGACCCCCCCCCCCCCCCCCCCCCCCCCGCACACGCGTGCAAGCATGCCCTCCCACCGCCTTGCCGATCCCGGCGCCGACCACCCCCCACCACCGCTAGATAGGCCATTCCTGCGTCGGAAAAGAGAGAGGGTTCCGCCGCGGCATCCTGCAGCGCTCCGGCCGCGCAGGGCGGGATACCGGCGGCTGCGCGCCTACCATGCCCGCCAGGTGTTCGGCAAATTGTCTAGTCGGCGATGTGTTGGGAAACGTAGCATGCAATTTCAAAAAAATTCCTGTGCTCAGGCAAGATCTATCTAGGAGATGCATAACAACGACAGGGGGAGAGCGTGTCCACGTACCCTCATAGACCGAAAGCGGAAGCATTTGACAACGCGGTTGATGTAGTCGAACTTCTTCTCGTTCTGACCGATCAAGCATCGAACGTACGGCACCTCCGAGTTCTGCACACGTTCAGCTCGATGATGTCTCTCGAACTCTTCATCCAGCAAAGTGTCGAGGAAGTAGATGAGTTTCGTCAGCACGAAGGTGTGGTGATCGGTGATGGTGAAGTGATCCGCGCAGGGCTTTGCCTAAGCACTATGAGAATACGACCGGATGCGTAAAATGTGGAGGGGGGGTGGGGCGCCGCACACGGCTAACAATAGTTGGTGTGTGTTCTAGGTGCCCCCTCCCCACTTATATATAGGTGGGAGGGGCAGGGGGACAGCCTTGGGGCGCCCCAAGTAGGAGGAATCCTACTAGGGGCCCTAGTCCAATTCGCCCCCCTTCCTTTTATCGAAGGGGGAAAAGGGAAGAGGGGAGAGGAAAGGAAGGGGGAGGCCGACTCCCCCCTTTCCTTCTCCCACTCGACCGGTGGCCTAGGAGGGGTGCGCCAGCCCCTTGTGGGCTGGTGTGCCCCCTCTCCTTTGACCCATGTGGCCCATTAACCTCCCGTGGGTTCCGGTAACACCTCCGGTAGTCCGATATGTACCCGATACCCTCCGAAATACTTCCGGTGTCTGAATACTATCTTTACCTCTTGACCATTTTGAGACTCCTCGTCATGTCCGTGATCTCATCCGGGACTCCGAATAACATTCGGTCACCAAATCACATAACTCATATAATACAAAATCGTCATCGAACGTTAAGCGTGCGGAACCTACGGGTTCGAGAACTATGTAGACATGACCGAGACACCTCTTCTGTCAATAACCAACAGCGGAACCTGGATGCTCATATTGGTTCCTACATATTCTACGAAGATCTTTATCGAACCGTAATGACAACATACGTTATTCCCTTTGTCATCGGTATGTTACTTGCCCGAGATTTGATCGTCGGTATCTTCATACCTAGTTCAATATCGTTACCGGCAAGTCTCTTTACTCGTTTCGTAATACATCATCCCGCAACTAACTCATTAGTCACTTTGCTTGCAAGGCTTCTTATGATGTGTATTACCGAGAGGGCCCAGAGATACCTCTTCGATACTCAAAGTGACAAATCCTAATCTCGATCTATGCTGACCCAACAAACACCTTCAGAGATACCTGTAGAGCATATTTATAATCACCCAGTTACGTAGTGACGTTCGATAGCACACAAGGTATTCCTCCGGTGTCCGGGAGTTGCATAATCTCATAGTCAAAGGAATATGTATATGCCATGAAGAAAGCAATAGCAATAAATCTGAACAATCAATATGCTAAGCTAACGGATGGGTCTTGTCCATCACATCATTCTCCTAATGATGTGATCCCGTTCATGAAATGACAACACATGTCCATGGCTAGGAAACTTAACCATCTTTGATTAACGAGCTAGTCTAGTAGAGGCTTACTAGGGACATGGTGTTTTGTCTATGTATCCCCACATGTATCAAGTTTCTGATTAATACAATTCTAGCATGAATAATAAACATTTATCATGATATAAGGAAATATAAAATAACAACTTTATTATTGCCTCTAGGGCATATTTCCTTTAGTCTCCCACTTGCACTAGAGTCAATAATCTAGATTACATTGTAATGATTCTAACACCCATGGAGTCTTGGTACTGATCATGTTTTGCTTGTGGAAGAGGCTGATACATCCATTTTGCATCATGCTTTTATATCGATATTTATTGCATTATGGGATGTTATTACACATTATGTCACAATACTTATGCCTATTCTCTCTTATTTTACAAGGTTTACATAAGGAGGGAGAATGTCGGCAGCTGGAATTCTGGGCTGCAAAAAGGAGCAAATATTAGAGACCTATTCTGCACAACTCCAAAAGTCCTGAAACTCCACGAAAGTCATTTTTGGAAATAATAAAAAATATTGAGCGGAAGAAGTTCACCAGAGGGGAACCCACCTAGCCGCGAGGGTGGGGGGCGCGCCCCCTACCTCGTGGGCCCCCTGTTGGCTCTCCGATGGCCATCTTCTGCTATAGGAGGTCTTTCGCCGAGAAAAAAAATCATAAGAAACCTTTCGGGACGAAACTCCGCCGCCACGAGGCGGAACCTTGGCGGAACCAATCTAGGGCTCCGGTAGAGCTGTTCTGCCTGGGACACTTCCCTCCGGGAGGGGGAAATCATCGCCATCGTCATCACCAACGCTCCTCTCATCAGGAGAGGGCAATCTCCATCAACATCTTCACCAGCACCATCTCCTCTCAAAACCCTAGTTCATCTCTTGTATCCAATTCTTGTCTCCAAGTCCGGGATTGGTACTAGTAGGTTGCTAGTAGTGTTGATTACTCCTTGTAGTTGATGCTAGTTGGTTCATTTGGTGGAAGATCATATGTTCAAATCCTTTATGCATATTAATACCCCTCTGATTATGAACATGAATATGCTTTGTGAGTAGTTACGTTTGTTCCTTAGGACATGGGAGAAGTCTTGCTATTAGTAGTCATGTGAATTTGGTATTCGTTTGATATTTTGATGAGATGTATGTTGTCTAGTCTCTAGTGGTGTTATGTGAACGTCGACTACATAACACTTCACCATTATTTGGGCCTAGAGGAAGGCATTGGGAAGTAATAAGTAGATGATGGGTTGCTAGAGTGACATAAGCTTAAACCCTAGTTTATGCGTTGCTTCATAAGGGGCTGATTTGGATCCACATGTTTCATGCTATGGTTAGGTTTACCTTAATACTTTTGTTGTAGTTGCGGATGCTTGCAATAGAGGTTAATCATAAGTGGGATGCTTGTTCAAGTAAGAACAGCACCCAAGCACCGGTCCACCCACATATCAAACTATCAAAGTACCGAACGTGAATCATATGAACGTGATGAAAACTAGCTTGACGATATTCCCATGTGTCCTCGGGAGCGCTTTTCTTTATATAAGAGTTTGTCCAGGCTTGTCCTTTGCTACAAAAAGGATTGGGCCACCTTGCTGCACTTTATTTACTTTTGCTACTTGTTGCTCGTTACAAATTATCCTATCACAAAACTATCTGTTACCACTTATTTTAGTACTTGCAGAGAATACCTTGCTGAAAACCGCTTATCATTTCCTTATGCTCCTCGTTGGGTTCGACACTCTTACTTATCGAAAGGACTATGATAGATCCCCTATACTTGTGGGTCACAAGAGGCTTAGTCAACGGGTCTGCCACATTTAGATCCGTATGTATTTTGCAAATCTCTATGTCTCCCTCCTTGACTTGATCACGGATGGAGTTGAAGCGTCTCTTGATGTGTTTGGTTCTTTTGTGAAATCTGGATTCCTTCGCTAAGGCAATTGATCCAGTATTACACCTAGATCAGATATGAACTCCTTCATCCAGACTCCTTCATTTGCTGCTTCCGAAGCAGCTATGTACTCCGCTTCACACGTACATCCCGCCACAACGCTCTGCTTGGAACTGCACCAACTGATAGCTCCACCATTCAATATAAATATGTATCCGGTTTCTGACTTAGAGTCATCCGGATTAGTGTGAAAGCTAGCATCGACGTAACCATTTACGACGAGCTCTTTGTCACCTCCATAAACGAGAAACATATCCTTAGTCCTTTTCAGGTACTTCATGATGTTCTTGACCGCTGTCTAGTGATCCACTCCTGGATTACTTTGGTACCTCCCTGCTAAACTTATAGCAAGGCACACATATGGTCTGGTACACAGCATAGCATACATGATATAACCTATGGCTGAGGCATAGGGAATGACTTCCATTTTTTCTCTATCTTCTGTAGTGGTCGGGCATTGAGTCTGACTCAACTTCACACCTTGTAATACAGGCAAGATGAAGGAAATATGCCCTAGAGGCAATAATAAAGTTATTATTTATTTCCTTATATCATGATAATTGTTTATTATTGATGCTAGAATTGTATTAACCGGAAACATAATACATGTGTGAATACATAGACAAACAGAGTGTCACTAGTATGCCTCTACTTGACTAGCTCGTTGATCAAATATGGTTAAGTTTCCTAGCCATTGACATGAGTTGCCATTTGATTAACGGGATCACATCATTAGGAGAATAATGTGATTGACTTGACCCATTCCGTTAGCTTAGCACTCGATCATTTAGTATGTTGTTATTGCTTTCTTAATGACTTATACATGTTCCTATGACTATGAGATTATGCAACTCCCATTTACCGGAGGAACACTTTGTGTGTTACCAAACGTCACAACGTAACTGGGTGATTATAAAGGTGCTCTACAGGTGTCTCCGAAGGTACTTGTTGGGTTGGCGTATTTTGAGATTAGGATTTGTCACTCCGATTGTCGGAGAGGTATCTCTGGGCCCTCTCGGTAATGCACATCACTTAAGCCTTGCAAGCATTGCAACTAATGAGTTAGTTGTGAGATGATGTATTACGGAACAAGTAAAGAGACTTGCCGGTAACGAGATTGAACTAGGTATTGAGATACCGACGATTGAATCTCGGGCAAGTAACATACCGATGACAAAGGGAACAACGTATGTTGTTATGCGGTCTGACCGATAAAGACCTTCGTTGAATATGTAGGAGCCAATATGAGCATCCAAGTTCCGCTATTGGTTATTGACCAGAGATGTGTCTCGGTCATGTCTACATAGTTCTCGAACCCGTAGGGTCCGCACGCTTAACGTTTCGATGACGGTTATATTATGAGTTTATATGTTTTGATGTACCGAAGGTTGTTCGGAGTCCCGGATGTGATCATGGACATGACGAGGAGTCTCGAAATGGTCGAGACATGAAGATTGGTATATTGGAAGCCTATGTTTGGATATCGGAAGTGTTCCGGGTGAAATCGGGATTTTACCGGAGTACCGGGAGGTTACCGGATCCCCCCCGGGAGGTTAATGGGCCATAGTGGGCCTTGGTGGAAGAGAGGAGAGGCGGCCAGGGCAAGGGCCGCGCGCCCCTCCCCCTAGTCCGAATAGGACAAGGAGAGGGGGGCGGCGCCCCCCTTTCCTTCTTCTCCTCCACCTCGTTCCCCCTCCACTCCTAGTCCAACTAGGAAAAGGGAGGGAGTCCTAATCCCGGTGGGAGTAGGATTCCTCCTGGCGCACCCCCTCTCCTGGCCAGCCGCACCCCCTTGCTCCTTTATATACGGGGGCAGGGGGCACCCTAGAGACACAACAATTGATCAGTTGATCTTTTAGCCGTGTGCGGTGCCCCCCTCCACCATAGTCCACCTCGATAATACTGTAGCGGTTTTAGGCGAAGCCCTGCATCGGTAGAACATCATCATCGTCACCACGCTGTCATGCTGACGAAACTCTCCCTCAACACTCGGCTGGATCGGAGTTCGAGGGACGTCATCGGGCTGAACGTAAGCTGAACTCGGAGGTGCCGTGCATTCGATACTTGATCGATCGGATCGTGAAGACGTACGACTACATCAACCGCGTTGTGCTAATGCTTCCGCTTTCAGTCTACGAGGATACGTGGACAACACTCTCCCCTCTCGTTGCTATGCATCACCATGATCTTGCGTGTGCGTAGGAATTTTTTTGAAATTACTACGTTCCCCAACAGTGGCATCCGAGCCTGGTTTTATGCGTAGATGTCATATGCATGAGTAGAACACAAGTGAGTTGTGGGCGATATATGTCATACTGCTTACCAGCATGTCATACTTTGGTTCGGCGGTATTGTTGGATGAAGTGGCCCGGACCGACATTACGCGTACGCTTACGCGAGACTGGTTCTACCGACGTGCTTTGCACATAGGTGGCTGGCGGGTGTCAGTTTCTCCAACTTTAGTTGAACCGAGTGTGGCTACGCCTGGTCCTTGCGAAGGTTAAAACAGCACCAACTTGACAAACTATTGTTGTGGTTTTGATGTGTAGGTAAGAACGGTTCTTGCTAAGCCCGTAGCAGCATCATAAAATTTACAACAACAAAGTAGAGGATGTCTAACTTGTTTTTGCAGGGCATGTTGTGATGTGATATGGTCAAGACATGATGCTAAATTTTATTGTATGAGATGATCATGTTCTGTAACCGAGTTATCGGCAACTGGCAGGAGCCATATGGTTGTCGCTTTATTGTATGCAATGCAATCGCCCTGTAGTGCTTTACTTTATCACTAAGCGGTAGCGATAGTCGTAGAAGCATAAGATTGGCGAGACGACAACGATGCTACGATGGAGATCAAGGTGTCGCGCCGGTGACGATGGTGATCATGACGATGCTTCGGAGATGGAGATCAAAAGCACAAGATGATGATGGCCATATCATATCACTTATATTGATTGCATGTGATGTTTATCTTTTATGTATCTTATCTTGCTTTGATTGACGGTAGCATTATAAGATGATCCCTCACTAAATTATCAAAGTATAAGTGTTCTCCCTGAGTATGCACCGTTGCGAAAGTTCTTTGTGCTGAGACACCACGTGATGATCGGGTGTGATAGGCTCTACATTCAAATACAACGGGTGCAAAACAATTGCACACGCGGAATACTCAGGTTAAACTTGACAAGCCTAGCATATAACAGATATGGCCTCGGAACACGGAGATCGAAAGGTCGAGCGTGAATCATATAGTAGATATGATCAACATAGTGATGTTCACCATTTAAACTACTCCATCTCACGTGATGATCGGACATGGTGTAGTTGATTTGGATCACGTGATCACTTAAAGGATTAGAGAGATGTCTATCTAAGTGGGAGTTCTTAAGTAATATGATTAATTGAACTTAAATTTATCATGAACTTAGTACCTGATAGTATCTTGCTTGTCTATGTGGATTGTAGATAGATGGCCCGTGCTGTTGTTCCATTGAATTTTAATGCGTTCCTTGAGAAATCAAAGTTGAAAGATGATTGTAGCAATTACACGGACTGGGTCCGTAACTTGAGGATTATCCTCATTGCTGCACAGAAGAATTATGTCCTGGAAGCACCGCTGGGTGCCAGGCCTGCTGCTGATGCAACTGACGACGTTAAGAACGTCTGGCAGAGCAAAGCCGATGACTACTCGATAGTTCAATGTGCCATGCTTTACGGCTTAGAACCGGGACTTCAACGACGTTTTGAACGTCATGGAGCATATGAGATGTTCCAGGAGTTGAAGTTAATATTTCAAGCAAATGACCGGATTGAGAGATATGAAGTCTCCAATAAGTTCTATAGCTGTAAGATGGAGGAGAATAGTTCTGTCAGTGAGCATATACTCAAAATGTCTAGGTATAATAATCACTTGATTCAACTGGGAGTTAATCTTCCGGATGATAGCGTCATTGACAGAATTCTCCAATCACTGCCACCAAGCTACAAGAGCTTCGTGATGAACTATAACATGCAAGGGATGGATAAGACGATTCCCGAGCTCTTCGCAATGCTAAAGGTTGCGGAGGTAGAAATCAAGAAGGAGCATCAAGTGTTGATGGTCAATAAGACCACCAGTTTCAAGAAAAAGGGCAAAGGGAAGAAGAAGGGGAACTTCAAGAAGAACAACAAGCAAGTTGCTGCTCAGGAGAAGAAACCCAAGTCTGGACCTAAGCCTGAGACTGAGTGCTTCTACTGCAAGTAGACTGGTCACTGGAAGCGGAACTGCCCCAAGTATTTGGCGGATAAGAAGGATGGCAAGGTGAACAAAGGTATATGTGATATACATGTTATTGATGTGTACCTTACTAATGCTCACAGTAGCACCTGGGTATTTGTTACTGGTTCTGTTGCTAATATTTGCAACCCGAAATAGGTGCTACGGATTAAGAGAAGATTGGCTAAGGACGAGGTGACGATGCGCGTGGGAAATGGTTCCAAAGTCGATGTGATCGCGGTCGGCACGCTACCTCTACATCTACCTTCGGGATTAGTATTAGACCTAAATAATTGTTATTTGGTGCCAACGTTGAGCATGAACATTATATCTGGATCTTGTTTGATGCGAGACGGTTATTCATTTAAATCAGAGAATAATGGTTGTTCTATTTATATGAGTAATATCTTTTATGGTCATGCACCCTTGAAGAGTGGTCTATTTTTGTTGAATCTCGATAGTGGTGATACACATATTGATAATATTGAAGCCAAAAGATGCAGAGTTGATAATGATAGTGCAACTTATTTGTGGCACTACCGTTTAGGTCATATTGGTGTAAAGAGCATGAAGAAATCCATACTGATGGACTTTTGGAACCACTTGATTATGAATCACTTGGTACTTACGAACCGTGCCTCATGGGCAAGATGACTAAAATGCCGTTCTCCGGTACTATGGAGAGAGCAACATATTTGTTGGAAATCATACATACAGATGTATGTGGTCCGATGAATGTTGAGGCTCGTGGCGGATATCGTTATTTTCTCACCTTCACAGATGATTTAAGCAGATATGGGTATATCTACTTAATGAAACATAAGTCTGAAACATTTGAAAAGTTCAAAGAATTTCAGAGTAAAGTTGAAAATCATCGTAACAAGAAAATAAAGTTTGTACGATCGGATCGTGGAGGAGAATATTTGAGTTACGAGTTTGGTATACATTTGAAACAATGCAGAATAGTTTCGCAACTCACGCCACCTGGAACACCACAGCGTAATGGTGTGTCCGAATGTCGTAATCATACTTTACTAGATATGGTGCGATCTATGATGTCTCTTACTGATTTACCGCTATCGTTTTGGGTTTATGCTTTAGAGACAGCCGCATTCACGTTAAATAGGGCACCATCGAAATCCGTTGAGACGACGCCTTATGAACTGTGGTTTGGCAAGAAACCAAAATTGTCGTTTCTGAAAGTTTGGGGCTGCGATGCTTATGTGAAAAAAGCTTCAACTTGGTAAGCTCGAACCCAAATCGGAGAAATGTGTCTTCATAGGATACCCAAAGGAGACTGTTGGGTACACCTTCTATCACAGATCCGAAGGCAAGACTTTTGTTGCTAAATTCAGAACCTTTCTAGAGAAGGAGTTTCTCTCGAAAGAAGTGAGTGGGAGGAAAGTAGAACTTGATGAGGTAACTGTACCTGCTCCCTTATTGGAAAGTAGTTCATCACAGAAACCGGTTTCTGCGACACCTACACCAATTAGTGAGGAAGTTAATGATGATGATCATGAAACTTCAGATCAAGTTGTTACTGAACCTCGTAGGTCAACCGGAGTAAGATCCACACCAGAGTGGTATGGTAATCCTGTTCTGGAAGTTATGTTAGTAGACCATGACGAACCTACGAACTATGAAGAAGCGATGGTGAGCCCAGATTCCACGAAATGGCTTGAGGCCATGAAATCTGAGATGGGATCCATGTATGAGAACAAAGTGTGGACTTTGGTTGACTTGCCCGATGATCGGCAAGCAATTGAGAATAAATGGATCTTCAAGAAGAAGACTGACGCTGACGGTAATGTTACTGTCTATAAAGCTCGACTTGTTGCGAAAGTTTTTCGACAAGTTCAAGGGATTGACTACGATGAGACCTTCTCACCCGTAGCAATGCTTAAGTCTGTCCGAATCATGTTAGCGATTGCCACATTTTATGATTATGAAATTTGGCAAATGGATGTCAAAACTGCATTCCTGAATGGATATCTGGAATAAGAATTGTATATGATGCAACCGGAAGGTTTTGTCGATCCAAAGGGAGCTAACAAAGTGTGTAAGCTCCAGCGATCCATTTATGGACTGGTGCAAGCCTCTCGGAGTTGGAATAAATGCTTTGATAGTGTGATCAAAGCATTTGGTTTTGTACAGTGTCGGTGCGGAACGACACCTATGGGATCACAAGAATCCCTACTACGGTTAGTGGGGCGCGGGGTCGTGGGAAGAGCGGATCTAACAGGTAGCCCACAATTTGTTTACCCAGGTTCGGGCCGCAAGGATGCGTAAAACCCTACCCCTGCTTTGGTGGATTGTATATCGGTGTTCTTGAGCTAGCTATGGGGCGTGAGGAGCTCCAAAAAGCCGAATCCTCCTCCTGGTCGCCTCGGGCCTCCTTTTATAGAAAAAAGGGGATGCCACAGTGGCACACAGGAGGTGGAAAGGGTACAGTGATGCGAGGTTATCCCTCGCATTACATGACAAGGCGCATTTAATGCGTCTTGCTTAGGTGTCCTTGCTTTATCGGGGACTGGGGAGAAACTTGTCTCCTCCGTCGCCGCTCCTTCTTGTGTCAACACGCACCCTGGCCAGCGATGCCTACGATGCGACGTAGGTAGGCAGGCAGCCGAGGTGGCGCAGTGGTGGGTCTTCACGAAGATCTGCATGCCGCCACGCAGGTGCCTGCCCAGCTGGTTGGGTCGGCGGCTGCATGCATGCGGTGGTGGAGGTTTAGTCGGCGTGGTCCTGATGGTGGCCCTGTGAGTGTCCTCGGCAAGGGCCTTGCCGGGGCCCCGACAAGGGTCTTGCCGAGGCGCCTGCTGTCATCCCCAGCAAGGCGCTTGCCGGGGGCCTTGTGGTCTTCCTCGGCTGGGATCCCGCCAAGGGTTGTCGTCTCCTTAGTGCGTATCTGATCTTGAATGTCTTCACGAAGATCTGCATGCCGCCACGGGGATGTCTCCCGAATCCTTGCCCTTTGGGGGCAGTGGACTCAAGAGTGACTTGCTCCGTAGGCGCGGGACGAGTTGCCGCGGCAAGGGTCTTGCCGGGGCTGCTAGAACTGTCCCTCGGCAAGGATCTTGCCGGGGGAGTCCGCTTTGTTCCCTTTGCTCTTCGTGGTCCTGGCCTTGGCGTCGTTCTAGTTCTCTTGAGCTTCGGTCTTACCCTGGCTCACCTCCCTTGCCTTGCTTGGCGTGGTGGTGCCCGTGGCTCAGACTGCCCGTGCACAGTTATAGGGGTACAAAAAGTGTACTCCTCTTTTTGTACACCGACAGGAGCCCCCGGGCCGGGGCCACACATAAGCGCAACGCGTTGTTGGGCTAGGCCCAAAAACGGTGCGCGGGCAGGCGGGGCGGTTTTTACCGCGGTAAGATTCTTCGTGCGCTACGCTTCCCACGATCCCCGCGCGTGGTGTGGCGTGGGGAGGCGCGTGTGACATGGGCGGCATGCGTGGGGTTGGTTCCCGCGGGCATGCGTCACACCACAGTTAATGTGAAAGGAGGCGGCCCGTGTTTTCCCCCATAAGAAAGGAATAACCGCGGGCGCACTGCTCACTTTCTCCTCTTTCCTCGTGCCTTTTCCAATCTCAGAGCCGCCGTTTCCTCTCTTCCTTCCTTCCTAAGCTTCCGCCGTCGCCCGCCGTCGTTGCTTCGCCATCCCCCTTCCTCATCCCTCCAAACTTCTTGGTCGCCATGGCGCCCAAATCCGTCAAGGGCAAGGGGGTGGCTAAGGGCGCTGGGACTGTGGAGCCACCGGAGAGCGCGCTGTCGGGGGACCGGACGAAGTACGCCTTTTTCTTCCCCTCAACGGTTGATGTTCAAGAGCTCCGGGCCTCCTTCAGGCCCCTATGGGGAGCGAAGACGGGGGGAGAGAATTCGGGACACCCGGCGATGCGCGTCATTCCTGCTACTTGCGCCAATCCTGCTCCAAACCGGTATCCCTTTTTCGTCGATTATCTTTCTTGCGGGTTATGCCCCCCTTTCTCTGATTTCTTCTGCGACATTATGCACACCTTCGGCTTTCGCCTCTTGGATTTTACTCCGAATGTGGTGGCGTGCATGGCTTTCTTCGCGCATCTTTGAGAAGGCTTTGCTGGGGTGCAGCGCAACACGGCGCTCTCCCGCCATTACTTCTTCCCTCGGATCCAGCCGGGAGGTGCCGTCTCTGGTTGCGTCACCTGGATCCCAAGATCCAAGGGGGCGTACCCGAACGGTGCCGTGAAGGAGAGGTGGGAGGAATGGCGTGGCCGGTGGTGCTAGATTGAGGATGAAAACCCGCCGGAATTCTGCAAGGTCCGCCGAGTGCCGCCGGTCCGTGGCAGCGATTGGAGCGATGTCGACGCCACCGACGGGAGGCTCACTGTCGCCACCACCAGGATTCTGAGGCTCACCCAGGCCGGACTCACCCTTGAGATGATCGGGGCGGACTTCATTCGCCGCCGGATCGCCCCGTTGCACAACAAGGGGAGGCCAGCTTGGCTCTTTACGAACCCGGCTGACATTATGCGACTCCGCCCCGGCCTCGATCACAACTTCACAGTGCTGGCGCATGCCCACTTCTGCCAGCGGCTTTTCCAGCTTGATGTGGGTCGCGACGGCGTGGTCGAACGGACCGGCAAGGCCGCGAGGGCTGTCGCGAAGGTTGGCAAGGCCATCAAGGGGCCGTTTTTCAAGTTGCCAGCGGGGGTGGTCCCGTCGTGCAACAATTCACGTCGGTCCGAGATCATCGCCATGATGTCGGACTGTAATGCGCACGGCCCTGTCCCGAGCTGGAAGGAGCCGAAGGATGCTGATGTGCAGCAATTCTTTGACACCCTGATCGAGGTGTATGTCAATGCTGACGCCAAGCGGTGGCTTATCATGGACACCACCCAGGCAGAGCTGGACTACATCTCCACTAGGGCGAGGGAGGCACAGCTTGCCATCGAGGCTGGCAGCGCCGGGGGTGAGGAGGACAAGGCCGCAACGGCTGCGGAGGAAGAGGAGCTCGCCCGGTGGGCGGCGGCCTCCGGGGAGGTCAGCAGCGCCGACACTGGAGCTCCGCTCGTCGAAGACGCGGCCGACGAATCATCGGAGGAGGAGGACGTGGCGGCGGGCTCGACGCCAACCAGGGGAAGAGGGCCAGTCCTGCGGCGGGCTGACTCTGGCGAGCCAGTTCGGCCCGGCAGGGCTACGCGGCCTCAATTGACCCTGGAGGGGTCTAGGCGCCACACGAGGGCCACTGCAGCCAAGAGGCTGACGAAGGCCGCTGAGAAGAAGAAGACAACAGCCCCTTCATCATTTGGGCGCGCACAAACCCCGCCGTCTTTGCCTCCTCCGGCGGATGTCGACTCGGATGTTGACGCGGAGGTCACTTTTGATCTCGGGCCTCTCATCCCGAAGAGGAAAAGGAAAGTGGCAGAGGAAGAGGAGATAGATGACGAGTAAGTACTCCATCCCTTACTGCCATTTCCATTCCCCTGAATCAAGTCACTTATCTTGATCCGTTTTTTCTTTTGCAGGGATGCAGAGACGTTGGCCCAGAGGGTGAAGAGGGCGAAGGCCTCGGCGAGCAGTCAGCCCCCAGCTGGGGCTTCAAAGACGCCACTGGTGGTGTTGAGCAGCCCGGACAGCAGCCCCCGGCACAACCCCCAGCGTAAGTTCGTCACCCTCCTCTTACTCGACATGTGGTAGGCGTTCGATGCTATGGTGTTGACCTTGCCGGGTTTGCAGGAGGGGAGCGGCAGCAGGAGGAGCCGCGGAGGGCTACCCTCAACACACCACCCCCATCGACTACGCCGCCGCGAGGGGCGTCCTCGGCAAGGGCACCAAGCACGGAGCCCACACCCATGGAGGAAGAGGGGAACTTGGGCGCTGGTGACTCTGCCATGGTGCCGGATGCTGGCGGGGAGGGGACTTCTGCTTCATAGCCTGGCACTGGTGAGTCGCCTGTCCTCCTTCTCTGTTTTTCCCTTATTCTTTTTCTTGGCTTCAATGCTCCCATTACTACACAGGCCTTCCTTCAATAGGTATGGAGGACGTGGATACTGTTGCTGGGAACATTGCTGAGGAGGCCGCCGCTGATGAGGCCGCCAAGGATGCTGCCGAGGACACCGCTGCAGGGGCCGCCAAGGCGACAGGCTAGGCTTCTGCCGAGGGTGCCAACGGTGGGCCTGCCGGGGAAGCCGGCAAGGCCACTGCCGAGGAAGAGGTTGTCGGCGTTCTGGGAACGGGGGTCCCCAGACTTGCCTGCCTGCGGCCTGCGGCGTGGCTCAAAGGAGGCCCAGCATGGCCCATCTTCATCAACACAAGACTCAAGACCCTCGCGAGGGGCCAAGCCTCGCGAGGCGGACGACACGGAGCTTCCTCAGGCACGGCCTCGTCAGGCTGGCTCGCGAGGAGGCGGAGAGATCAAGGCGGGGTACCTCGCGAGGTGCCCGTGACGCAAGCCATGACGACTCAGGGCGCCAGGCGGGTGCCAGCCCACGCAGCGTCCTCCTTTCCTCTTTGGTGCAAAGGGGGCAAGCGCAGCCGTGGAGTACCGAGGCATCAGGCAAAGGTTGCCATTTCGGTGCAACGAGACCAAGACCAGGAGGACTACGAGACGGAGGTCACCGTGGAGCCCAGGACGGTGTCATCACCAGAGCTTTGCGCAGGCGAAGACTGCTTTTGTCAGGATAGTTGATACTTGCTGTCCCCCTTGAAATTAGCCCGCCATTGTTGGCTCCCTTCCCGCTCAATATTTGGGAAGAGGACTAGGGCCTCTATAAATAGGACCAGCCACTCACATAGCAAAGGGGGATCAACAATAGAGAAAGGAGGCGGTAGGCATAGAGAGAGAGAGAAAGGGAGGCTGAACTCTTCCTAGCAGTTCATCCCCCCAGCCAAGAACAGACCCTCGCGAGGCTGTTCTTCCCTATATTGTTCATCATCATCAGCCCCATGAGGCAATCCACCCACCACACACTGGAGTAGGGTATTACACCACAACGGTGGCCCGAACCAGTATAAACCTTGTGTCTCTTGTGCAGTTCTTTCAGTAGTCCAGATCTTTGCGAGATGGAGAGGTAGAAGGCGTAATCTCCGCGCGCACCCCAGTGTTCGAACCTTAAGGGTCTGCCGGAACCTGAAATCCGACATCTGGCGTGCCAGGTAGGGGTGCACCGGAATTCGTCTTCCACCGCCCCGTTCTCCTCCGACCATCGCATCCATGTCCGACGCTCATCGGGCCCGCGCCGAGCACCGGGCCGCCATCGTTTCCCGCGTCGCCCAGACGGCACCCGTGGGCGGACGTCCTCGTCGTTCCCTGTCGCCCGCCGTCAACGCCACCACCGGCCCGGCGGGGGGCGAGCAGCAAGCATCGTCTCAGCATCCATCCGTGCGCCAAGACGGCCGCACCACTACTCCACCGCTCGCACCAGCTGGTTCTTCGTCCCGCGCGCTCCGCGCCCCCTTGGAGGCTCGAGCTGCGCTCCTCGCGGCAAATGAGCTCCTGCGTTGCCACCCCGCCGACTACGTCTACGTGGAACGGCTCGACCGCGTCGCCAAGCTCGTCCGCGCCGCAGGGGGCTCTCCTGCGCTGTCCCATCGCGCTACGCCAACACCCCCGGTCGTCGCGGCCCTCCTGGGCAGCTCGCATGCGCCGCCCACAAGTCGCCACGTCAAGCCGTTCATCCGCCGGGTCAGCGCCGCCTCCACGCGGCAGGGGGCTCCCCCGGATCGGACGGCGCCCGAGACCGGCCTGACCTTCAGTTCGGAGGACCACCCCTCCAGCTCGGCCTGTTCGGGCGCGCTCCCCATGTTGTGCACCCCCACCATCTGCCAGGTGGCCGTCACCAGGACCCTCGTTGATGGCGGCGCGGGCCTCAGCATGCTCTCGGTCGAGGCCTTCAACCTCCTCCGCATACCCCTGGAATGGCTGCAACCCAGCCGGCCCTTCTCAGGCGTTGGGGGCAAGTTGTCCAGTTCCTTGGGGAAGATCCGGCTCCCAGTGACCTTCGGCACCTACGACAACTTCCGCACGGAGCTGGTCGACTTCGACATCGCCCCCATCGGCCTCCCCTACAACGCCATCCTCAGCTACCCAGCGCTGGCCCAATTTATGGCCGTGACGCACCCGGCGTACAACCTCATGAAGATGCCCGGGAGCAACGGTGTCCTCACTGTGCACGGGGACACCGGGGACGCGCTGCGGGCGCTCAAGCTCGCCTTCAAGACGGCGGCGTCGGCACAGCCCGCCGACTTGGAGACCCCTGAGGCCAAGGGGGCTGCACCCGCCAAGAAGAAGCAGTTGTTCACCCAAGACAAGGCAGAAACCAAGGAGATACCCGTCGATGAGGACGGGTCCACCAACGCCACTTTCACCATAGGCGCCCACCTCAAACCCGAGCAGGAGGAGGCCCTGGTCAGGTTCCTGCGCGCAAACAAGAAGGTGTTCTCTTGGGAGCCGGACCAGTTGGTAGGGATCCCTAGAAGTGTAATCGAGCATCACCTCAACGTGTGCCCCAACGTGCGCCCTGTGAAGCAAAAGGCCAGGCGGCAGTCCACAGAAAAGCAGGCCTTCATCGTCCAGGAGACCCGCAAATTAGAGGCCGCTGGGGTCATCCGCGAGGTCCGATACCCTGATTGGTTGGCCAACCCTATCGTTGTGCCAAAGAAGGGAGGGAAGGACCATATGTGTGTCGACTTCACCAACCTCAACAAAGCATGCCCGCAAGATCCATTCCCGCTCCCCCGCATCGACCAGATCGTCGATTCCACTGCGGAATGCGACCTGTTTTGCTTCCTGGATGCCTTCTCTGGGTATCACCAGATCAAGATGGCGGCAGAAGACGTCGAGAAGACGGCCTTCCTGACCCCGTGTGGGGTATACTGCTACACGTGCATGCCATTCGGGCTGCGTAACACAGGGGCGACCTTCCAGCGGCTGATGCACATCACCTTGGGCCCGCAGGTTGGGAAGAATGTTGAAGCTTACGTCGATGACATTGTGGTAAAGTCTCGGGAGGCCGGGACCCTGATACAGGATCTGGAGGAAACCTTCGCGAGCCTCAACGCAGTGAACCTACGGCTCAACCCAGAGAAGTGTGTGTTCGGGGTCCCCTCGGGCAAGCTCTTGGATTTCCTCGTGTCCCACCAGGGCATCGAGGCTAACCCAGAGAAGGTCAAGGCGGTGGAAGACATGAGCCTGCCAAAGACCCTTAGAGAAATGCAGAAGCTCACGGGGCGCGTGACCGCGCTAGGGCGCTTCATCTCCAAGTTAGGAGAACGAGCCCTGCCCTTCTTCCAGCTAATGAAGAAAAAGGGGCCCTTCGAGTGGACTGAAGAGGCCGACAAGGCGTTCCAGGATCTCAAGAGATACCTGACCAGCCCATCGGTCATGGTGGCACCGCGCCCTCAGGAGCCCCTGGTGCTTTACCTCGCCGCCACTCCTTACTCCGCCAGCGCAGCCTTGGTGGCAGTCAGAGAGGAGCGCCAAATCAAAACTACGGCAGCAGCCCAGGACAAGGCAGAACAGGGACAAGGAAGGCCTACAGAAACCACCACCGCAGCTGAGGAGGATCAGCCACCGCAGAGGGACGCACCAGAGGCGGAAGAGGCCCCTCTTCCAGATGGCCAGTCTCAGGAGGCCTCGCTGCCTCAAGAGGCGCCACGGTCTCCGGAAGGAGCCACCAGCACTGACGCACTCTGCCTCGTTGAGCACCCAGTGTACTTCGTCAGCACAGTGCTGCGGGATGCAAGAGCACGGTACCCCATGCCTCAGAAACTCCTCCTCGCGCTACTGGTGGCTTCACGCAAGCTGCGGCACTATTTTTAGGGTCACCCCATCAAGGTCATCTCATCGTACCCTCTGGAGAGAGTGCTCAGGAGCCCTAATTCAGCTGGAAGGGTCGCTGAGTGGAACATAGAACTGCAAGCATTTCAGCTCGAGTTCAGCACGACCAGGGTCATCAAGGGAGCAGCGTTGGCAGATTTTGTGGCAGAGTGGACGGAGGCGCCAGGCCTCAAGGCCGATGAAGATCGGTCCCTATCCCCGGGAAGCGAGGCGCCAGAAGGCTGGGTCATGTACTTCGATGGGGCGTTCTCCAGGCATGGCGCTGGAGCTGGGGCGGTGCTTATATCGCCCACACAGGACAAGCTCTACTACGCCGTGCAACTCTGTTTCCAGCAAGGCGAAAAGGTCTCCAACAACATAGCGGAGTATGAAGGTTTAATAGCAGGCTTGAAGGCCGCGGCCGCCCTGGGAGTGAAGCGCCTCACCATCAAGGGCGATTCACAGCTCCTTGTCAATTTCTCCAACAAGGTGTACGAGCCGAAGGATGAGCACATGGAAGCCTACCTTGCGGAAGTCCGCAGGATGGAGAAGCAATTCTGGGGGTTGGAGTTGCAGCATGTGCCCCGTGGCACCAATCAGGAGGGCGACGATATCGCCAAACGCGCGTCCAGACAGTTACCCCAGGAGCTTGGCGTTTTCGAGGAGCGGCTCTTCAAGCCTCAGCTCTATCGTCATTATCAAACACAGCTCAGCCCTGGGAGGAGCTCCCCCAGCCACCTGCCTCAGGAGCTCCGACCTATGGCCCGGCCTCGGGAGCGCGCCTGCTCCTGGCGATGGAACCTCAGGAGGGATGTTGGATCACGGAGCTCCGGAGCTACTTAGCACAAGGGACCTTGCCAGAGAAGGAGGAGGAAGCGAAGCGAGTGGCACGTCAGGCAACGGCATACTGCATCAGAGACGGAGAGCTCTACCGAAAGCGACCAAACGATGTATCCCTGTGCTGCATCCCCAGGGAGCAAGGGAAAGAACTACTAGAGGATATACACGGCGGAGACTGCGGGCATCATTCATCATCGCGAACCCTCGTCAGCAAGGCGTTCCGCAGTGGGTTTTATTGGCCCACCGTGCTCAATGACGCCGTGGAACTAGTGAAAGCTTGTGAGGCCTGCCAGTTCCACGCCAAGCAGATCCATCAACCAGCAGGAGGCTTGCAGACTATCCCCCTTTCGTGGCCATCCGCAGTCTGGGGGCTGGACATCTTGGGCCCGTTTCCTCGGGCGCCAGGGGGCTACCGCTACCTCTACGTTGCCGTGGACAAATTCACCAAGTGGGCTGAAGTAGAGGCTGTCCGCACCATCCCCGCGGGTTCCGCGGTCAAGTTCATCAAGGGCATCCTAAGCCGGTTCGGGGTGCCGAATCGCATCATCACGGACAACGGTTCGCAGTTCACCAGTAACCTCTTCAAAACATACTGTGCTAACCTTGGAACGCAGATATGCTACGCCTCAGTGGCGCACCCCCGAAGCAACGGCCAGGCCGAGCGAGCCAACGCGGAGGTCCTGAGGGGCCTCAAGACCAGTACGTTCAAAAAGAAGCTGGAGGCCTGTGGCAGAGGTTGGCACGACGAGCTTCAGTCCGTGCTGTGGTCCATCCGCACCACCGCGACCAAACCGACTGGAGAGACCCCGTTCTTCCTGGTCTACGGAGCGGAAGCGGTCCTCCCTCACGAGGTCAGACGTCGCTCTGCGCGGGTCCTGGCGTTCAACGAGGCGCAGCAGGACGCCATGCGGGGGATGGACCTCGTGTTGGGGGAGGAACGTCGTCGAGAAGCCGCGCTGCAAGCGGCGAGGTACCAGCAAGCGCTGCGGCGATATCACTGCCGCAACATCCGCCCCAGGACTCTTGAGGTAGGAGACCTCGTGCTCAGGCGGGTCCTCTCCAGGGAGGGACTGCACAAGCTCTCTCCCATGTGGGAGGGCCCGTTCAAGGTTGTTCATGTTTCCAGGCCCGGCTCCGCGCGCTTGGAGACTCAGGAGGGAGTGCCGGTCCAGAATGCATGGAACATCCAGCACCTCCGGAGGTTCTACCCCTGAAAAGGCCCGGAGCCTGTGAAGCTATCGCGTTTTGGAAAAGGCCCAGAGCCTGTGAAGCAAGGCGAGTGCCTATGAAGCTATCGCGTTTTGGAAAAGGCCCGGAGCCTGTGAAGCAAGGCGAGTGCCTGTGAAGCTATCGCGTTTTGGGAAAGGCCCAGAGCCTGTGAACAAGGCGAGTGCCTGTGAAGCTATCGCGTTTTGGGAAAGGCCCAGAGCCTGTGAAGCAAGGCGAGTGCCTATGAAGCTATCGCGTTTTGGAAAAGGCCCGGAGCCTGTGAAGCAAGGCGAGTGCCTGTGAAGCTATCGCGTTTTGGGAAAGGCCCAGAGCCTGTGAACAAGGCGAGTGCCTGTGAAGCTATCGCGTTTTGGGAAAGGCCCAGAGCCTGTGAAGCAAGGCGAGTGCCTATGAAGCTATCGCGTTTTGGAAAAGGCCCGGAGCCTGTGAAGCAAGGCGAGTGCCTGTGAAGCTATCACGTTTTGGGAAAGGCCCAGAGCCTGTGAAGCAAGGCGAGTGCCTATGAAGCTATCGTGTTTTGGAAAAGGCCCGGAGCCTGTGAAGCAAGGCGAGTGCCTGTGAAGCTATCGCGTTTTGGGAAAGGCCCAGATCCTGTGAAGCAAGGCGAGTGCCTGTGAAGCTATCGCATTTTGGGAAAGGCCCAGAGCCTGTGAAGCTATCGCGTTTTGGGAAAGGCCCAGAGCCTGTGAAGCAAGGCGAGTGCCTGAGAAGCTGTCGCGTTTTGGAAAAGGCCCAGAGCCTGTGAAGAAGGCCAATGCCTGTGAAGCTCGCTGCCCGTGACACTCTCACGTAATAATGAGTTGGGGCTGTACACGCCCCGGAGTCTCAGGAGCGCCGGCCTCAGGCCCTGGGGCTCCCTCCCACGCCCAGTGGCAGCACTTAGCTCCGCGCTGGTGAGAAGACGTCGAAGACTAGATTAGGTGCCGGACGCGGCTTTTCATTTGCTTTCTGCAGTTGGGTTGTTCCTTCTCATTTGAAGTTTTATTGAAGTTGTTGCCGTCTTTGGCTTGCGGTTCTTCGGCTTTTCACTATCCTGCCTCGATTTCTCTTGCGCAAGGCCTCACGAGGGGGGCAGCTGAGCGCCCTCGCGAGCGTTCATATCCTAGTCGTTCAAAGAGTTCGCGACCTGGGCCCCTTACAGGAGCACCCCTCCAGTCCGTGCCCCACGGGCATCGTGACACAAACAAAGGGCCTGGGTCGGTCGCCCCCCATGGCCGGGGTCGGGAACTATCCACGCTCAGGCACATAGCCGGAAGGAACGGTAACGAAAGCAAAACAATGATTAACGGCAATAACCCAAACACGCCCCTGCGGGGCTCCGCACTATTGTCTTTGTTACACAGGAAAAAGGGAAAAGGAAGAACAAATGCGGCGCGGCTCGCCTCACACCGGCCCATGAGGAAGGCCCGAGCTGCCTCCAGAGCTTAGGCGGACTCCCTCTCGTGCCTCACCAGGGCGCGGCGACGTGGGGGGTGATCGCGGCCGCCGCTGGAGGAGTCGCCGTCTGAAGAAGAACCAGAGAAGCTTGAGGAACTCCGAGCGCCGCCAGCCGCGCGAGCGCTGCTCCCTCCATCATCACCGGAGCTGGGTTCCCAGCCGCGGTCGTCACCCTCGGGGCAGCACCCCGCGCGGCGACCATCTTCCCCAAACACCCTCACGTAGAGGGTGGCGTCGCCGTCGAACTTGAAGTGTAGGGTGCACCGGCGGCCCAGGCCACGTGCACGGGCAAACGTCTGCCAACCGCGGGCCAGGGACAGGCTCCCGGCCGCGGAGACCTCCAGGGAGACCCATGAGGCCCGGCTGCAGCAGCCGTTGGCCTGGAGCCAGAGGCCGCCCGGGGCGCTGACCGGGAGCTCGCCTAGGAGGAAGCGGGAGCCGGGTGCTGGCTGGCTCCGCCGACCACACGACAAACTCCGGCAGCACTTCAACAGCATGAACGCGTGGCCTGGGGGGACGCGCAGCCGGAGTGCACCCCCCGGCTGCAGCAACCCGCCCGTCGCCGTGCTGAAGATCACCACCACGGCCGCGGGGAGCCACCGTGGTGGCCCCAGGATGCTTGCGAGGGCGCCCTCTGCCGCGCTTGGGTGGGGGAGAGGCGGGCTCAACCCGACAAGCCTTCCCCTTCTCGGCGGCCGAGAACCTCCTCGACAGGGCCATGGAGAAGAAGGAGAAGCAAGGAGGAATGGACTGGAAGGGCACGCGCAGTTCCATACTTATAGCCGGCGAAGGCCAACCGTCGGCCTCCACGATCACAGGTAATCATGACACGATTTGCATGCAGGGACTTGTCCAACTCGCGCGGTCACCAAGGCGTCGTGGGGAAGTGGAGACGCCCATGTCCCATCAACCGCCATGCGGCGCCCAAGGCCGCAGGTTGTTAGGGCCCGCGGCGCTTCACCCTTGCCCTTTCTCCTCTCGGCACGTCCAAGTCCGGGTGCGCCTTGGGCCCGGGGGCTACTGTCGGCGTTCTGGGAACGGGGGTCCCCAGACTTGCCTGCCTGCGGCCTGCGGCATGGCTCAAAGGAGGCCCAGCATGGCCCATCTTCATCAACACAAGACTCAAGACCCTCGCGAGGGGCCAAGCCTCGCGAGGCGGACGACACGGAGCTTCCTCAGGCACAGCCTCGTCAGGCTGGCTCGCGAGGAGGCGGAGAGATCAAGGCGGGGTACCTCGCGAGGTGCCCGTGACGCAAGCCATGACGACTCAGGGCGCCAGGCGGGTGCCAGCCCGCGCAGCGTCCTCCTTTCCTCTTTGGTGCAAAGGGGGCAAGCGCAGCCGCGGAGTATCGAGGCATCAGGCAAAGGTTGCCATTTCGGTGCAACGAGACCAAGACCAGGAGGACTACGAGAAGGAGGTCATCGTGGAGCCCAGGACGGCGTCATCACCAGAGCTTTGTGCAGGCGAAGACTGCTTTTGTCAGGATAGTTGATACTTGTTGTCCCCCTTCAAATTAGCCCGCCATTGTTGGCTCCCTTCCCGCTCAATATTTGGGAAGAGGAACAGGGCCTCTATAAATAGGACCAGCCACTCACATAGCAAAGGGGGATCAACAATAGAGAAAGGAGGCGGTAGGCATAGAGAGAGAGAGAGAGAAAGGGAGGTTGAACTCTTCCTAGCAGTTCATCGCCCCATCCAAGAACAGACCCTCGCGAGGCTGTTCTTCCCTGTATTGTTCATCATCATCAGCCCCATGAGGCAATCCACCCACCACACACTGGAGTAGGGTATTACACCACAACGGTGGCCCGAACCAGTATAAACCTTGTGTCTCTTGTGCAGTTCTTTCAGTAGTCCAGATCTTTGCGAGACGGAGAGGTAGAAGGCGTAATCTCCGCGCGCACCCCAATGTTCGAACCTTAAGGGTCTACCGGAACCTGAAATCCGACAGAGGTGGCTGATGATCAGCCTCCCTCCTCCTCAACCTCGGGCCCCGGCAAGTACCTGAAGGTGGGTGACGATCTTTTCGTCCATCTCCCAGGGGCGTCAAGTTCCTGGGCGCCCGCCGAAGGGGAAGTCTTTGACGGCGAGGTGCTTGCCGCCACCGGGCTTGATGTTGTCGATGAGCCGGGCGTTGGCGGTGATGGTTCTCCAGAAGAGCAGCTTTTCCGCGCTATGGGGGCCAATTTCCGAAAACTCCAGGCGCTCTACCGTGTCCGTCTGGACAAGGTTAAGTCCAGGACAGCAACGGTGGACCAGGCGGAGGTGGATTTCAAGGCGCGCGTTGCTGGGACGTAGACCTGGTTCCACCAGACTCGCGAGGAGCAGAGGGTCCTTCAGGAGGAATTGGCCGAGCGCAATGTCGACCTCACCATGAAGATGGCTGACATCGAGAAGGCCCAGGAAGAGGCGGCGAACTTGGCTGCCGCAGCCGAGGCCGTCCGGAACCAGCATCAAGCCGCACTGGATTCCCAGGAAGAGGACCTCACTGTGCGTGAGGCGAAGCTTGCCGCAGTGCTCCACGGCAAGGATGAGGAGCTCGAGGCCCTTGTCGTGCGGCGGACTCGCGAGGTGGAGCAGAGGCACAAGGAGGCACTCGATGCCCAGGCTCTGGCCCATGCCGGCAAAGTGAGGGACTTGGAGGTGGCGCAGGACGAGCTGAAGGAGCAGGCCCTCAAGCTGTCCAACAAAAAGAGCACGCTCAACAGCGCCTTGGTGGAGGCGCAAGGAGCGGTCATCAGCAGGGCTGGGGAGCTCTCCGAAGCGCAAAACTCCGTCAGAGATATCAAACTGAAGCTAGAGGATCTCGAGAAGATGTTGTCGGAGAGCAGGGCTCGGGAGGAGACCTTGACTAGGAGTCTGGAGGAGGAGAAGCAGCTGCGGGCGAACGAGGCCGCCTCCCACCAGGATTATGTGGGGGGCGAGAATAGATGGATCAGCCGTCTGGAGGAGGTCGCCGGCAGGGTCACCTCGCAGTTGGCCACCATGGGGATGCCAAACATGAGGTACGCCCCTGAGCGCAGTGGGACCGTCAACACCAAGCTGACCCTGTTCTTCGAGGGCGTCCTCGGAGCCTTGGCTTATCTTCACTCCAACCGAGCGGCCACATTGGCCGGGGAAGCCCGGCGACTTTGCCGGGGGGTCATGACCAAGGTCCACACCAAGATGGCATACTGGAATCCTGACCTCGACTTCAGTGCCGCGATGGATAGCTTGCCGGATGGTATTGACCTCACGGTGCTTAAGGAGCGCATCAAGCCCGTCATCAGCAGCAACGACGAAATCAAGAGGGTGGAAGGCCAGCGCCGGGATTAGGCATCCTGTTCTTCACCGCCGCTGCAGGTTCACGACCAAGACAAATTTAATCTTTAGTTAGAACCGCAGCAATGATGTAATGTAATATAACTTTGCAGTACTTTTTAATTTCATGCACGTTATTTCCCCGTTCAATTCCTCTTTGTATGTGCGCCCTACGCCGATTGGGTAGGCTCGCCGGCGCGGAAGCCCCTAGCGGCGTTTTGGGGACGGATCCCCATGGGCCTGCTGGGTATGCGTGCTGTCGGACGAGCCACCTTTCCGTTCTGAACGCGGCCGCTCGAACTGTCGAGCTTGACTCGAGTCAGAATCGAGAGCGTTGTTGATCGCGGAAGGCTACTCTGCCATTCTCGACGCAGCCGCTTGAGCTGTTGAGCGGACTCGAAATAGGGCAAGGGCGTTGCCGATCGTGGGAGAGCCCCCTGGCGTGCAAGTTTCTCATACAAAGGCGTGACATCTCCGGCGGGGGGAGATAACCTCACATAAGAAGGATAGAACAAATAAGGGTTCAGTGCAACTTAGCTTCTATTTGTAGTCGCTCGAGCGCTGATCTTCCGGTCTCCTTCCCTCTCCAAGATCCACGAAGACGAAGGAGTGCTGGGCTGATTACTAGAGCCGATTCTCACAACTGCGCCCCCTACCTGGCGCGCCAAAGATGTCGGTGCGGAACGACACCTATGGGATCACAAGAATCCCTACTATGGTTAGCGGGGCGCGGGGTCGTGGGAAGAGCGGATCTAACAGGTAGCCCACAGTTTGTTTACCCAGGTTCGGGCCGCAAGGATGCGTAAAACCCTACTCCTGCTTTGGTGGATTGTATATCGGTGTTCTTGAGCTAGCTATGGGGCGTGAGGAGCTCCAAAAAGCCGAATCCTCCTCCTGGTCGCCTCGGGCCTCCTTTTATAGAAAAAAGGGGATGCCACAGTGGAACACAGGAGGTGGAAAGGGTACAGTGATGCGAGGTTATCCCTCGCATTACATGACAAGGCACATTTAATGCGTCTTGCTTAGGTGTCCTTGCTTTATCGGGGACGGGGGAGAAACCTGTCTCGTCCGTCGCCGCTCCTTCTTGTGTCGACACGCGCCCGGGCCAGCGATGTCTGCGATGCCACATAGGTAGGCAGGCAGCTGAGGTGGCGCAGTGGTGGGTCTTCACGAAGATCTGCATGCCGCCACAGAGGTGCCTGCCCAGCTGGTTGGGTCGGCGGCTGCATGCATGCGGTGGTGGAGGTTTAGTCGGCGTGGGCCTGATGGTGGCCCTATGAGTGTCCTCGGCAAGGGCCTTGCCAGGGCCCCGTCAAGGGTCTTGCCGAGGCGCCTGCTGTCATCCCCGGCAAGGCGCTTGCCGGGGGCCTTGTGGTCTTCCTCGGCTGGGATCCCGCCAAGGGTTGTCGTCTCCTTAGTGCGTATCTGATCTTGAATGTCTTCACGAAGATCTGCATGCCGCCACGGGGATGTCTCCCGAATCCTTGCCCTTTGGGGGCAGTGGACTCAAGGGTGACTTGCTCCGTAGGCGCGGGACGAGTTGCCGCGGCAAGGGTCTTGCCGGGGCTGCTAGAACTGTCCCCTGGCAAGGATCTTGCCGGGGGAGTCCGCTTCGTTCCCTTTGCTCTTCGTGGTCTTGGCCTTGGCGCCGTTCTAGTTCTCTTGAGCTTCGGTCTTACCCTGGCTCACCTCCCTTGCCTTGCTTGGCGTGGTGGTGCCCGTGGCTCCGACTGCCCGTGCACAGTTATAGGGGTACAGAAAGTGTACTCCTCTTTTTGTACACCGACATACAGACTTTTGGAGAAGCCTGTATTTACAAGAAAGTGAGTGGGAGCTGTGTAGCATTTCTAATATTATATGTGGATGACATATTGCTGATTGGAAATGATATAGAATTTCTGGATAGCATAAAGGGATACTTGAATAACAGTTTTTCAATGAAAGACCTCGGTGAAGCTGCTTATATATTGGGCATCAAAATCTATAGAGATAGATCAAGACGCTTAATTGGACTTTCACAAAGCACATACCTTGACAAAGTTTTGAAGAAGTTCAAAATGGATTAAGCAAAGACTCAATGCCCGACCACTGTAGAAGATAGAGAGAAAATGAAAGATGTTCCCTATGCTTCAGCCATAGGCTCTATCATGTATGCAATGCTATGTACCAGACCTGATGTGTGCCTTGCTATAAGTCTAGCAGAGAGGTACCAAAGTAATCTAGGAGTGGATCACTGGACAGCGGTCAAGAACATCCTGAAATACCTGAAAAGGACTAAGGATATGTTTCTCGTTTATGGAGGTGACAAAGAGCTCATCGTAAACGGTTACGTTGATGCAAGCTTTGACACTGATCCGTACGATTCTACATGGCAAACCGGATACGTGTTTACATTGAACGGTGGAGCTGTCAGTTGGTGCAGTTCTAAACAAAGCGTCGTGGCGGGATCTACGTGTGAAGCGGAGTACATAGCTGCTTCATAAGCAGCAATTGAAGGAGTCTGGATGAAGGAGTTCATATCCGATCTAGGTGTCATACCTAGTGCATCGGTTCCAATGGAAATCTTTTGTGACAATACTGGTGCAATTGCCTTGGTGAAGGAATCCAGATTTCACAAGAGAACCAAGCACATCAAGAGACGCTTCAATTCCATCCGGGATTTAGTCCAGGTGGGAGACATAGAAATTTGCAAGATACATACAGATCTGAATGTTGCAGACCTGTTGACTAAGCCTCTTCCACGAGCAAAACATGATCAGCACCAAGGCTCCATGGGTGTTAGAATCATTAATGTGTAATCTGGATTATTGACTCTAGTGCAAGTGGGAGACTAAAGGAAATATGCCCTAGAGGCAATAATGAAGTTATTATTAATTTCCTTATATCATGATAAATGTTTATTATTCATGCTAGAATTGTATTAACCGGAAACATAATACATGTGTGAATACATAGACAAACAGAGTGTCACTAGTATGCCTCTACTTGACTAGCTCGTTGATCAAAGATGGTTAAGTTTCCTAGCCATTGACATGGGTTGTCATTTGATTAACGGGATCACATCATTAGGAGAATGATGTGATTGACTTGACCCATTCCGTTAGCTTAACACTCGATCGTTTAGTATGTTGCTATTGCTTTCTTCATGACTTATACATGTTTCTATGACTATGAGATTATGCAACTTCCGTTTACCGGAGGAACACTTTGTGTGCTACCAAACGTCATAACGTAACAGTGTGATTATAAAGGTGCTCTACAGGTGTCTCCAAAGGTACTTGTTGGGTTGGCGTATTTCGAGATTAGGATTTGTCACTCCGATTGTCGGAGAGGTATCTCTGGGCCCTCTCGGTAATGCACATCACTTAAGCCTTGCAAGCATTGCAACTAATGAGTTAGTTGTGAGATGATGTATTATGGAACGAGTAAAGAGACTTGCCGGTAACGAGATTGAACTAGGTATTGAGATACCAACGATCGAATCTCGGGCAAGTAACATACCGATGACAAAGGGAACAACGTATGTTGTTATGCGGTCTGACCGAGAAAGATCTTCGTAGAATATGTAGGAGCCAATATGAGCATCCAGGTTCCGCTATTGGTTATTGACCGGAGACGTGCCTCGGTCATGTCTACATAGTTCTCGAACCCGTAGGGTCCGCACGCTTAACGTTTCGATGACAGTTATATTATGAGTTTATATGTTTTGATGTACCGAAGGTTGTTCGGAGTCCCGGATGTGATCACGGACATGACTAGGAGTCTCGAAATGGTCGAGACATGAATATTGATATATTGGAAGCCTATGTTTGGATATCGAAAGTGTTCCGGGTGAAATCGGGATTTTACCGGAGTACCGGGAGGTTACCGGATCCCCCCCGGGAGGTTAATGGGCCATAGTGGGCCTTGGTGGAAGAGAGGAGAGGCGGCCAGGGCAAGGGCCGCGCGCCCCTCCCCCTAGTCCGAATAGGACAAGGGGAGGGGCGGCGCCCCCCTTTCCTTCTTCTCCTCCACCTCCTTCCCCCTCCACTCCTAGTCCAACTCGGAAAAGGGAGGGAGTCCTACTCCTGGCGGGACTTGGACTCCTCCTGGCGCGCCCTCTCTCCTGGCCGGTCGCACCCCCCTTGCTCCTTTATATACGGGGGCAGGGGGGCACCCTAGAGACACAACAATTGATCAGTTGATCTTTTAGCCGCGTGCGGTGCCCCCCTCCACCATAGTCCACCTCGATAATACTGTAGCAGTGCTTAGGCGAAGCCCTGCGTCGGTAGAACATCATTATTGTCACCACGCCGTCGTGCTGACGAAGATCTCCCTCAACACTCGGCTAGATCGGAGTTCGAGGGACGTCATCGGGCTGAACGTGTGCTGAACTCGGAGGTGCCGTGCGTTCGGTACTTGATCGGTCGGATCGTGAAGACGTACGACTACATCAACCGGGTTGTGCTAACGCTTCCGCTTTCGGTCTATGAGGGTACGTGGACAACACTCTCCCCTCTCGTTGCTATGCATCACCATGATCTTGCGTGTGCGTAGGAATTTTTTTGAAATTACTACGTTCCCCAACACAATAACCCTTTCTTTGACTGATCCATTTTGAACTTCTTCAAAACTTTATCAAGGTATGTGTTTTTTGAAAGTCCAATTAAGCGTCTTGATCTATCTCTATAGATCTTGATGGCTAATATATAAGCAGCTTCACCGAGATCTTTCATTGAAAAACTTTTATTCAAGTATCCTTTTATGCTATCCAGAAATTCTATATCATTTCCAATCAACAATATGTCATCCACATATAATATTAGAAATGCTACAGAGCTCCCACTCACTTTCTTGTAAATACAGGCTTCTCCGAAAGTCTGTATAAAACCATATGCTTTGATCACCTCATCAAAGCGTATATTCCAACTCCAAGATGCTTGCACCAGTCCATAGATGGATCGCTGGAGCTTGCACACTTTGTTAGCACCTTTAGGATCGACAAAACCTTCTTGTTGCATCATATACAACTCTTCTTTAAGAAATCCATTAACGAATGCAGTTTTGACGTCCATTTGCCAGATTTCATAATCATAAAATGTGGCAGATGCTAACATGATTCGGATAGACTTAAGCATCGCTACGGGTGAGAAAGTCTCATCATAGTCAACTCCTTGAACTTGTCGAAAGCATTTTGCGACAAGTCGAGCTTTGTAGATAGTAACATTATCATCAGTGCGAGTCTTCTTCTTGAAGATCCATTTATTCTCTATGGCTCACCGATCATCGGGAAATTCAACCAAAGTCCACACTTTGTTCTCATACATGGATACTATCTCAAATTTCATGGTCTCAAGCCATTTATCGGAATCTGAGCTCATCATCGCTTCTTCATAGTTCGTAGGTTCGTCATGGTCTAGTAACATGACTTCCAAAATAGGATTACCATACCACTCTTGTGCGGAACATGCTCTGGTTGACCTACGAGGTTCAGTAGTAACTTGATCTGAAGTTTCATGATCATTATCATTAGCTTCCTCTCTAGTTGGTGTAGGTTTAAGATAAGGTACAATTACCTCATCAAGTTCTACTCTCCTCCCACTCACTTCTTTCGAGAGAAACTCCTTCCCTAGAAAGGATCCATTCTTAGCAACAAAAATCTTGCCTTCGGATCCGTGATAGAAGGTGTACCCAACAGTTTCTTTTGGGTATTCTATGAAGACGCACTTCTCTGATTTGGGTTCGAGCTTATCAGGCTGAAGCTTTTTCACATAAGCATCACAACCCCAAACTTTAAGAAATGACAGCTTAGGTTTCTTGCCAAACCACAATTCATACGGTGTCGTCTCAACAGATTCAGATGGTGCCCTATTTAATGTGAATGCAGCTGTCTCTAATGCATAACCCCAAAACGATACTGGTAAATCGGTAAGAGATATCATAGATCGTACCATGTCTAATAAAGTACGATTATGACGTTCGGACACACCATTACGCTGTGATGTTGCAGGTGGCGTGAGTTGTGAAACTATTCCACATTTGTTTTAAATGAAGGCCAAACTCATAACTCAAATATTCGCCTCTGTGATCAGATCGTAGAAACTTTATTTTCTTGTTACGATGACTATCCACTTCACTCTGAAATTCTTTGAACTTTTCAAACGTTTCAGACTTGTGTTTCATTAAGTAGATATACCCATATCTACTCAAATCATCTCTGAAGGTTAGAAAATAACGATACCCACCGCGAGCCTCAACACTCATCGGACCGCATCCATCGGTATGTATTATTTCCAATAAGTCAGTGGCTCGCTCCATTGTTCCGAAGAATGGAGTTTTAGTCATCTTGCCCATGAGGCATGGGTCGCAAGCATCAAATGATTAATAATCAAGTGATTCCAAAAGTCCATCTGCATGGAGTTTCTTCATGCGCTTTACACCAATATGACCTAAACGGCAGTGCCACATATATGTTGCACTATCATTATCAACTTTGCATCTTTTGGCATCAATATTATGAATATGTGTGTCACCACGATCGAGATTCAACAAAAATAGGCCACACTTCAAGGGTGCATGACCATAAAAGATATTACTCATATAGATAGAACAACCATTATTCTCTGATTTAAATGAATAACCGTCTCACATTAAACAAGATCCAGATATAATGTTCATGCTCAACGCTCGCACCAAATAACAATTATTCAGGTCTAAAAATAATCCCGAAGGTAGATGTAGAGGTAGCGTGCCGACGACGGTCACATCGACCTTGGAACCATTCCTGATGCGCATCGTCACCTCGGCCTTAGCCAATCTTCGTTTAATCCATAGCCCCTGCTTCGAGTTACAAATATGAGCAACTGAACCAGTATCAAATACCCAGGCGCTACTACGATCATTAGTAAGGTACACACATGTATATCAAATATACCTTTGTTCACATTGCCATCCTTCTTATCCGTCAAATACTTGGGGCAGTTCCGCTTCTAGTGACCAGTCTCTTTGCAGTAGAAGCACTCAGTTTCAGGCATGGGTCCAGACTTGGGCTTCTTCTCGGGAGTGGCAACTTGCTTGCAATTCTTCTTGAAGTTCCCCTTCTGTCCCTTGCCCTTTTTCTTAAAACTAGAGGTATTGTTAACCATCAACACTTGATGCTCCTTCTTGTTTTTTCCCAACGCAGCTTTGAGCATAGCGAAGAGCTCGGGAATTGTCTTATCCGTCCCTTGCATATTATAGTTCATCACGAAGCCTTTGTAGCTTGGTGGTAGTGATTGAAGAACTCTGTCAATAACACTATCATCTAGAAGATTAACTCCTAGCTGAGTCAAGTGATTATAATATCCAGACATTCTGAGTATGTGTTCACTTACAGAACTGTTCTCCTCCATCTTGCAGCTATAGAACTTGTTGGAGACATCATATCTCTCAACTTGGGCATTTGCTTGAAATATTAACTTCAACTCCCGAAACATCTCATATGGTCCATGACGTTCAAAACATCTTTGAAGTCCCGATTCTGAGCCGTAAAGCATGGCACACTGAACTATCGAGTAGTCATCAGATCGAGTTTGTCAGACGTTCATAACATCAACATCTGCTCCTGCAGTAGGCCTTTCACCTAGCGGTGTGATACGTCTCCAACGTATCTATAATTTTTTATTGTTCCATGTTATTATATTTTCTGTTTTGGATGTTTTATATGCATTAATATGCTACTTTATATTATTTTTGTGACTAACCTATTAACCTAGAGCCCAGTGCCAGTTTCAGTTTTCCCTTTTTTTAGAGTTTCGCATAAAAGGAATACCAAATGGAGTCCAAAGGGAATAAAACTTTTGCGATGGTTTTTCTTGGACCAGAAGACATCTAGAGGACCTGGAGTGCAAGTTAGGGAAGCCACGAGGCATCCACAAGGACGGAGGGCGCCCCCAGGGGGTAGGGCGCGCCCCCCACCCACTACAAGAAATACGGTCAATTATGACTCCCCATATTGGTCGTTGATTCGTCATTCTTATCGTTTATTGACTTTTTTTGACCAAATTCAGAAGGTCAACAGTCGGCCGTCAAGAACGAACAAACATGACCTATTGGGAATTTTGGTCGTAGCTAGACTAACGACAAAAATTTCAAAAAGGTCATTACCCATTTGCCTGAGCCATGTACGATCTGATGTGGCTGAGCTGATGTGGCATTGTTAGTGACCAAATGGAATCATCATAAATTTCATAGCCCAGTTCACCAATCTAGCCTACATGGGCCTGGCCCAATCATCACAAATTTCACAGCCCAATCCACCAATCTAACCAACATGGGCCCGGCCCAATACCTATTTTCTTAATTGAATTGGTTTGATTTATTTGGGCTGATGCATTATTTTGTCAAAAGCATGCACATTTAAGGATAGGACCATTAGAGAACAAATACAACATAATAAAATATTTCAGATAAACTGTATATTTCATTTCAGCAGCACATCACATGAAATATAACACATCATCAATCGACTCCTCTACACAGCAAGGTTCAAGGCCCAACAAGTGCACAACAAAATAGTTCGATAAGTGCAAGTGCACAGCAAAAAGGCCCAACAAGTGCACAAGCGCACATCAACATAGACTGGACGAGAAGCACAAATTTTAGCTGATAACACATCACATCAATGAGAAGCACGAATATCGTGCACCATCACTGGTACACGTAGTTTGTCCCATCACCTAGGCACCAATGTTGTGTCCATCTACTAGATTTGCCACATGGTGATGTCACCGCATTAGGGCCGTCCCAGCTTCTCCCTGCCCAAATGGCAGGATGATCTACTGATCGATGTACTGCTCCAGCATCACTCCCGCTACCACTGGTGGAAGAAGATCAGCTCATCAATCATCTACACGCGAACAAACGAAGAAGATTAACCTATTTAGCCTACTGTAATTTGTTTCTAAACATGGGCATCAAATCAACACCAACACTGAGTTCAAATGCACAAAAGAATGGAGCATAGCCAGATGTACAGCCTAAGAACTTCAGGTTTGAGCCATTTTCGATACTATAATAAATACATAATAGCCGAAATTTTGATCCATGGACACCACATGATAGAAAAGGTACTAAGGCACTACTTGCTACTAAAAACCAAAGCAAGGTATGAAGCACAGGCCAGGCCAACAATAAACCGCTACCAAATCCAGAAATAACCATCTGAAATGAAGTTATTGAGACATTTTAGAATCAACTTGATAGATGACATTATTGTTTGTGTTGCACGCACCTAGAACTAAAATTATACATCATGCCCAAATTCCGATGTCCAATGCCCCAGTTCAGTAAACACTAATCATGGTACATAGTAAAGATTTGACACAACCGGAACTGAAATCACTAACTCCTTCAATTACTATACTAATTTTATTACACAACCAGGCAACGAAATCCAACACGAGCACACAGACTATAGGAGTTGGAACTTGGAAATGCAAGTGTACAATTAGCGCGTCACATACCTTGTATCTAACTATCAAGAGTGGTCAGCATGTAAAAGCCAACTAGCAGTAATTGATGATTAGTAAACACAAACAGGAACTAAATTCAGTAGTAATGTTCGTGCTCTTATCAAACCAGAGCAAGTAAAGGAACTAATCTCCATGAGTGAAACAAATTCAATCACAACAGCAATCCATAACGTTCAATAACAACAATAAGAAGGCCCTTAAACAGAGAACAAGTTGAATCATGCATCTATTAAAGTGTCTGTTCTTGGTTTCACTTGGTTAGAAGATAGACCGGTCAGAAACCAGAGAGACACTGAACATGCAGAATTATGTATGGATTGTCAAAACTTGCACTATCCTACTATCACTAGTACAACAACCTGTAGGTTGGCATAGTTCATGAACCATGTACATCATGACAAATACAATATCATCCAATGCTCAACTATGAACAAAATTGAACAATTACACGTCACAAAGGCGGAGCATAGAACCAAGCAGCAAGTAAGAGGGGTAGAAGGGGACACGAGGAGCTCACCGGAGGGGGTTGTAGCCTAGGCCGAGCCTTCATCACCACGGCAGCAGCTAGGGGAGGCAGACATGTCTACCATCATAGGAGCAGCACCACCGCCAGAACTGGAATGGCCGGAGCAAATTGCCATCATATGGGTCACCACCACCGAATGATCTTGCAAGGTGTAAAGTCTCGACGTTTCAGTACAAACTAGTGGCGTCAAGAACCAAGCAGTAGCAGGCAGAAGGTAAATTCTAGTAACTGGTGATTAGTAGACAAAAATAGGAAATAGATTGCACCAGTAGCAAGCAGAAGCTAAATTTTAGTAAATGATGACTAATTATAACATAGCATCTCCAGCCCTGCTGTCCTGGTTAGTGCAACTACAAAATAGGAAATGTTTTTTTATTTATACAGGGAGCAGAAATGAGGTAAGGCTTTGCTGTCCTGGTTAGTGCAACTACAAAACTTTTTTTTGAATGGTTGGTACTACAGATCATACTTCAAAAGCTCGAAGATATTGAGAAGCTTAGATCAAATATAAAGCAAACATAAATACACTCCCCTTCTGCTCAATGGCAGTGCACAATATACTTATTCATATCTACATGCCCACTCATACGACATAAGAATTTAAAAAATAAGGTACATAGTTTCTGCAACTCACGTTGAAGGTGCTTGAGCAAAAGAATAAGCCAAGAAAACAGCAATCATCACAAAGACACCCCTGTTGACAAGAGAAAAAACATATGAGCACTCAGATTTGCCCAGCTCAAATGGGAATCAGCAGATAAAGAGAAAGAAAACTAACTGTGAATGACTATTATCCCAGTTGACGATATGTTCTATCAGAGATGTTCAGTTGGTGATCAAGAAATGGTTATTTTTCCGCCGATACATAAATAAAATACTCCCTTCGTCCCAAATATAAGAGCGTTTTACACTAGTGTAATGTAAAAAACGCTCTTATATTATGGGACGGAGAGAGTACCTTTTTACAGATGAGACACGGTCAGCAGAGAACCTTCCTTCGAAAAGAGAACCACTTGCCCAACTGATAAGGAATTTAAAAAATAGTTGCATGTTAAACATACATCACAATTCTTTAACTCTTTTTTCCCGCTTGTGATCTTAACAATTGTAAAATGGCATAGTAGGTCAACCATTAGCGGTGCATTACTAACATCATTGTTGTAAGAATCTTTGTAGCAAAACAAAGTATAACTCCACACGTAAAAGAGATCCAACAGCAGCTCACATTAAAAAGCAGGTTCCCATCAGTAACAACGAGATGGTCCGTGGTCTGTACGCCCACGCGGTCCAGGGATCAACTTCGCCGAAATTATTGGGTGGTTTTACACCATTACACTCTCTGTCAATATATTCTCTTGTAGGCTTGTGACGACCGTTGACCTCCAACCTTTGCCAAATACTACCTACAAAATAACCATAGCAGCATAAAAGATCAAAGCATGATCTTACTGTCCTCCAAGAAAAAATAACTAATACTACCACTCCTCCTAAAAACGAGTAGGCTGCTATAATGTTTGAGCCAGGCGGAAGATAGAATCAACATGAGAACATTCACAAAACTACCAAGTGACTGAGAGCAGAGCAACCTGACTATAAGTTGAAAATTATTACAACCTGACTATGAAAAATTAAACTATAGATCTGCTCCAGCCTCCGGCTCATGGTCCTGTGAGGCAACAAACAGATCTTCTCATTCCGCCCGGCCGCCCAAACCGAAGATGCATTGGAAGAGGTGAGGAGCTGAGACGCACCGAGGCTGAGGCGTATCTTGGAGTCGAGGCTGCAGCTGTGCAGGTCGATGAGGACGATGGCTACGTCCTTGTTGCACACCTCGCTGAAACCAACCAAACAAACTAGTCATTCACTCAATCACTCACTCATCGGAGAAGCAACGGAGCAGGAGAAGGGAGCGGGAGAGGGTCACCGGAGAAGCAGCGGAGCGGGAGAAGGGAGTGGGGAACGGAAGTTACCAGCGGTGAAGGCGCTTCCGTCGCGCGCGCGCTTGCGGACGGTGGCCTCGATGCGCTTGCGGGAGTGGGGGCTGTCACATCCCTAGTTCTGGTATGACCTAGACTAGCTAGTCATGTGTGCATCATGTTTAAACTTCATTTAAATTTGAATTGGGGAATTGTGAAACCCTCAGAAATCATTTCTAGAAATAACCCAGTTAAAAATTGCTCCAAAAAGGTTCAAGAAAATGTTCATGTTTCTCTCTGAAAATATTGGTCAGAGGTAAAATTCAAACAAATATTTTCAGGAGCTCATAAATATTTATTTTGGCCATTTGGAATTAATCCAGTATTTATTTGCGTTGGATAAATATTTTTATATATACAAAATATTGTCCAATATTTCTGAATTTTGGTGAGGGACTTTGGAGTGGTCCAACTAGTCCCTACTAAAATTTACAGAATAAAATAAGTTGATTTAGTATTTTATTAAATCAGAACAAATGTTAGAAATAGAAAAAAAAGGAAAACACTTACCTGGGGCACTTACCTGAGGCCTGGCACTATGCGGCCCAGCTGGCCGGCCCAGCCAGCTGGCCCTGCCAGTCGTCTTCTCCACCGCGCTAGGAGGACACCGAGCACGCGGCCACGCGCCCGGCCACCTCCTGCCTCCCTGCTTGCTCCGCGATCCCTGCAGCGTCGCCACGCACCCCTGGTCCCTCTCGCTCAGTCCCTCTCGCTCCTCCCCCTCCTCTGTCCTCTCTCTCTCGCATGCACCCGACCGCTGCCGTCGCCGCCGACAAGCACCACCGCGGCCACTGCCTTCCCCTCGCCTCTCCGACGTGCCCACGAGCTTCGCCTCAACGCCCTCGCTCTCTCCACCGAGTCACGCGCCCGCGGAACGCTGGAAGCGACGCCACCGTATTCGTTTCCATCGCCGGCCGCCGGAGATCCTCCTCGTTGCTCCGCTCTCTCCAGTGCCTCCCCGAGCTCGCGAACGGCTCCTTTCGACGCGCTGTGAGCTCCTCTGCTTATCCCCTCTCTCCCCATGCTCTATTTCCCTCTCTGGCCACCGTTCCGCCGGCGACCAATTTGCGCCGCCGCCTGAGCTCCTCGCCGCCATGGCCAGAGGCCGTGTCCGTCGCTCCTACGCACATGGACGTGCTCCAGACCTCGCCAGGAACCCAACCCGCACCCCAACTCGCTCTCTCGAGCGCTACAGCTGCGTCCCCGCACCCGGCCGAACTCCGGCCGCCGCAAACTTCATCGCCGACCATGATCCAGGCCACCCCACGCCCAGCCGTGTGCTTCCCTGGATGCGCGCGAGTCTTAGCACCCCGTAGTTGCGCTCTGCACGCCAAATGGCGCCCTGTAGCGCATTTCCGTGCCGCGCCGCCGCGTCTGGCCACACCGGCGTCGAGCCGCCGACAGTTTTGCTCAGTTGACCAGGGGATTTAACCTCCCCTGGGTCTATGACATGCAGGCCCCGCCCGGTTAATTATTCTAGCTTAGGTTTAAAAACTAATTAGTTTAACCTAGGTTAGTGCTAATTAAACTAGGTTAGTTTAGTTAGTCACTGACCAGTGGGTCCCACTGGTCAGGTTTGACCTGGGTCAACCCAGTTGACCTGCTGACGCAGTGCTGACCTCAAGCTGATGCAATAATTGATATCTGGAATTATTTTAACTCAGGAAATTCTAGAATATTGCTTAAACTTCAAAAATTCATAATAATTCAACGGTAGCTCAGAATGAAATAAATTATATATGAAAAATTATCAGAAAAATGCAAGGAACCCATTTATGCCAGTTACATGCATGAAAAACCAACTTATACATGCTGTATAAGTGAAAACATACTATGGGCATTTAAAATGCTTCATTTTGAATTGCATTTGAATCTTTCATTCAAATGGGCTTCAACCAACTTGGTAGCATCTTGCATTAGCCCAAACACTAGCATTGGCACATGTCATGTTCATGCATCATTTTGTTGCATTTGTCTGTGTGTTAATCGCCGGCACCGTTTCTTCTCGATAGGTTCCACTCCGGAAGGTGTTCCCGAGTACCTGTCAAAGGAGCCGTACCCCTTCGTCGTTCTATCAGGCAAGAAACCCCCCTTGAGCATTTCGATTCATCCCACTCTCTCGCTCCTGCTCCTTATACTGCATTAGGACAACAACGATTCAAACTGCTACTTTCTGCTGCGGTAGTTGAACCCATTCCTTTGCATGACCTGTCATTGCCACAGTAAATAGTTGAAACCCACTAGCATGAGTAGGAGTTGCTTGAGCCTTGATGTGCCTACTCATCCATGCTTGTTTTCCTTATGCCAGCTATGCTTAGAGTTGTGTCAGGTCTGATTCATCGGGAATGAATCGGAGTGGTGAACATGTCCTATCGGTAAAGGCTAAGTGTGTGAACACGTTTTGGTAAAGGTAGCGATGAGAGGCCATGTAGGAGTACATGGTGGGTTGTCTCATTGAAACCGTCCCTAAACACTGAGTTCTGTGTATGTTATCCAAGTCCAGTTACTACCACACATTGGGTTCCGGTCATCCGGCCCCTCTCGGCTTATTAATCCACTTGATCTCTGTCCAGGAGTTGCAACTAGTTTCTGGCGTTTGTAGGTAGTGCTACTTGTCTACCAGGTGATGTCCGACGGGACGGGCTTGGGACAGACTAGGCACCGTGGCACGGTGTACCAAGTGGCACCCGGATGGTGGGCTTGGGAACCCTGCACACATCGTTTGGGGCCGTACTGGAGACTTCGGCCGGAACTCCTTGCGGATGGAACTCGAATAGGCGATAAACCTGGACGAGAGACTTGTGTGGTTAGTCAGGTCGTGGCCGACACCCTCGCCCGGCTTCCGCTTGAAGGTTGCCGAGGTACATGACGTGTACAGGGCTATAAGTGGCGAGAGCGTGTGTGAAGAAGTACACCCCTGCAGGGTCAATATTATCTATTCGAATAGCCGTTTTCCTCGGATATGGAAACTTGGAGGACTTATGTAGTACATAGACAACTTGAAGTGGATACTCTAAAATCCGCAAGATAAGCGCGAGTGCTATGGATGGCCTTCTCGTAGGGAGACGGGAACGAATCTATAGTGGAGTATTGATATGGTGAATATGTGGACTCGTGTGCGTCTTCTCACCTCAAAGGAGTTTCTGATACTCGTAGTATAGGTTAGCCACTGAGTCAAAGCTGGCTTGCTGCTGTTAAAACTCCACCACCCCCTTTGTTGATAATGTTGCATATGTAGATAGTTCTGATGTAAGACTTGCTGAGTACCTTCGTACTCATGTTTGCTTATTTATGTTTTGCAGTTGGTTACGCTAGTGACTTCGACGAGTAGCGTGTATCCCAGCTACGATCTTGTACCCTTGGGAGGGTCGTGTTTAGTCAGGCTTCTTAGTCTTTTCCTTTTGTAGTTGTTTGTACTCAGACATGTAATGCTTCCGTTGCTCGTATGCTCTGAATGATGGGTCATGAGACCCCTGTTTGTATTGAATGCTATGTGGCTCTTCTAGGCCTTTATCTATATGAGTTTGAGTTATGCTGTGATGCCATGTTGTACAGCACATACTTGCATGTTATGCGTACGTGTAACGTGTATTGCTATGTGTGGGATCCGACAATCTAGTTGTTTACCTCCGGTAGCCTCTCTTATGGGGAAATGTAGTCTTGTGCTTCCATGAGCCATAGTAGTCCGCTACAGCCCAGTTCACCGGAGTCCTGCTAGCCCAGCACTACTGCTCCGAAACACTTGACTGGCCGACATGTGATTCACTTCGTTCCTGTGTCCGTCCCTTCACGCGGTGACATCCGGAGTCCTGCCTAGCCTGCTACAGCCCGGGTTCCCGGAGTCCTGTTAGCCCAGTGCTACAGCCCGGATTCATAAGCTGTTGACCGACATGCTCAAGGTTGATTCATGTATGCCTGTCCCTGTAAGTTAGTGCTACTTTGGGCTCACGACTAGTCATGTTTGCCCGGGTTCTCTGTCATAGGGATGCTAGCGACACTATCAGATACGTGAGCCAAAAGGCGCAAACGGTCCCGGGCCAGGTAAGGTGGCACCCGTGAGAATACCGTGCGTGAGGCCGCAAAGTGATATGAAGTGTTACATGCTAGATCGGTGTGATTTAGGATCGGGGTCCCGACAGGGGCGTTGCCGGCGGTCGCCATGGAACTAGGAGGATCTGGCTGGATCTCTATTGCCGCGGGGGAGGAGTGGATGGGAGGGGAGGGGATTGGATCTTGATTCCTTGCTGCAGTGGGCAATGGCGATTTTGAGGGAATAAATAGCAGCGTCAGCACGCCGGGACGGAGTGGCGCGGGTGAGGCGCGAAGGAGGAGGGAGGAGGGGGGAACAGCCGTAGTCGCTGGGGGCGACACCTCTCTCTCTCTCTCCGGTGAGGCGTGGTCGAGGAGGACAGCGAGGTCGGCGGTGGGAGAGCACGGGGAGGAGGTGGCGGCGGCAGCGAGGAGATTGGGAGGAGGGATGCGATGGGAGGGGGTTTGATCTAGGGTTTGGGCTGCATGGGGGGGTATCTCTTTTTTTTTTCTTTTTTTTTTCTGTAGATAGATGGATGGATGGATGTGGGATGGAGATATGGATGGATGGATGGATAGGTGCCATGTCATCGATCCGTGGGAAGAGTTCTGATTGGTTCGGAAAATCAGTGATTTAAAGAAGTTTCCAATTACTAAAAATAGAGGGATTTTGTGAAGTAGCTATCAAAACTATTTTGCAAAAGGGCATCACACAAATTTTCACTCAAGTTAGACCACATTTTATGGATGAGCACCAATTTGTATGTATTTCTGATCTTTATAGCTATTTTAATCATTTTTTGAGTGTCCAAAATGAGTTTTTTTGCGAACGAGCTATACTATATTTGTTGCAAAATTGGACCAAATCATTTTTATAAAATATTAGGCCACATTTAATTTATAATTGATCAAATGTCAGGGTGTCAAAAGTTTTGACACACCTCTCATGAAAAAGATAAATTTCCGCCGATTCAGCTGGAAGCGGGTCAGATTTGAACTGCAGCTGTCTCATAGTTTGATCTTTATTTTTTTTTCAAAAATCATTTCTAGGTACATAAGTATCTATTTAATCAGAGAAACACCAAAATGTTTCCAATATTCAACCACTAGCTAGGAACGATCATGCCCATAGTTTTGACCGCATTTTGAATCTGGCATAAAAAAAATCAAAAAATTCAAAAAACTGGAAAACCTTCGCATTGTGTCATTATATGTGACCAAGTTACCAGGAAAAATAATAAACTTGTAATACACCAATTCTTTTAAAAAATTGTTCTTAGAATGAGCTATCATGTGTGAAGATTCATGGCTTTCAAGCCAAATGATCAATCTTATGGCCACATTCATGCCATAGTTTGTTCAAATGATCTCATATTGTGCACAAAGGTGCATCTTGGAATGGCAAACAATGTTGCCTAAGGGAGTTTTCATTTTCTTTGGACAAAAAATTCATTTTCCATTTTTTGAATGCCCAAAATGAGTTTTTTTTGTGAAGGACCTACCATATATTTATTGCAAAATTGGACCAAATCAAATTTCTAAAATATTAGGCCATATTTAATGCACAATTGACAAAATGGCCGGGTGTCAAAAGTTTTGATCCACCTCTCGTGAAAAAGACAAATTTTCACTGATTCAGCAAGAAATGGGTCAAATTTGAACTGCAGCTGCCTTATATTTTGCTCTTTATTTTTTCCAAAAATCATTTCTAGTTACATAAGTATCTATTTAATCATAAATACATGGTTTTGTGGCGATATGTTGAGGTTTGGACGGTAGCCGAGGGCCCCAACTCCAAAGCGCGTAAAGTCGCATGCCCGCCGCGTGGTCACCGCGTGACTGTGGCGTTGACATGCGTTTTGGGAGGCCTATGCATGTCTATTGGGTTGGGCACTCCCCATGTAGGTGCTAGGAATAAAATGACACCAGGAGTTTCTCATGAGGAGATCGAACTATGCTCAAATATGAATTAGCAGCCAAGTGTTTGATTAGCGGTACGAGAAATGCACATGGCCAATTGGCGTGTGTTTTTGGTTGAGGATGATCATCTACTAAGAAGACCGTCTTCACAATTTTTCAGCTCAAAAGGAGGAGCCTAGGTGGTACTTGCTTTGCAAAGTACCACACTGGATAGAAATATGAATGTTGAAGCTGGGCTCAAAATAATGAATGGATTGAGCAGAAATTTGGTGGAGGATGGTTATTTGGGCAGAGGAAAGCACTGTAGAAAATTGATACCATTTGGACATGCCAAATATCTGTTGCAAAATAGCACCACTTCATTTTTTCAAAAATATTTTCAAATGCTTGATTTAACATTTTCTAAATACATGATTTACTTTATTCATAGACATTGTATATTTTTTGTATACATTTTTTGCATACATGGGAAACATTTTCAAATGCTTGCTTTAACATTTTCTAAATACATAATTGAATTTATTCACAGACATTGTATATTTTCTGTATACATTTTTTCAAATGTTTGCATTAACATTTTCTAAATACATGATTGACTATATTCACACACATTGTATATTTTCCGTATACATTTTTCCTATACATGAGAAACATTTTCTTTATATACAATTAGCATTTTCAAGTGCTCGTTAACACTTTTTGAACACAGTCAACATTTTTATATACACATTTTAAACATTTTTTAAATGCTTGATTTTTTAAATACAAAATTAATATTTTTGATACATGGTTAACATTTTTTTATTTACACATATTAACATTTTCAGATGCTTTATTCACATTTTTAGATACTTGTTTAACTTTTTTTTCAAATGCTTGATTAACATTTTAAACACATTATCAACTTTTTCCACACACATTGTATATTTTTTATACATGATAAACATTTCCTTTATACACATGTAACATTTTCAAATGCTTGGTTACATTATATTCAAATGTTTAATGTGATGTTTTTTGTAATATATCTTTTTAGATTATATTTGGAAGTATACACAAAAGTACAAAATAATAATGAACCAACGAAAAAACAGACAAAAACCGAGCCGCGGCCCTGGAGTTGGCCCACTCGGCACACGTAAAATGTTAAAAGAAAAAAAGGTACCCTCGTCCCACCGAGGCCCAAGCCCACTCGACACTGCCCTTAAATACTTGTCGCGCATAGTTGTATCAGTAGCATTGTTTGGGCGTGGCGGTTTGGCTCCGTACGGGAGAGTGAAGGGTCGCGAGTTCGATTCTCATGATGCCCCCTTTTTGCTGATTTATTCGCCCATTTGAGGGTGTGGCCCGCTTGTTAGCACATCGCACAAGACAGGTTTGTGGTACGGGTCCCACATGTCATTGGTACCATGTTAGTTGGTCCCACATGTAAATGTAGACCCCACAAGTCAGTTTAGTCAATACTTGAGCGGTCAAACCAACCATGCAATTGACACATAAGTTAAAATGACACGACAAGTAGGCAAAATTAATGATGCGGACGTATAGTCATATAATTTTATTCATGTTACAACATTATGACCATCTAGATTTATCGTAATCAGCTAGAAATAAGGCTGTTGATTACTGTTGTTTGCTTTATGACCTTTTCGTGTAAGATAATTATGACTTTTTTGACTAAAATGGTCGTTATTGTTTAGTTTTTGGACCCTCCTAAACAGGCGACGACCAATTGGTTCGAAATGGTCATAGATTTATGACCATATCTTCCACGGTCACTAGAGAAGGTCATAATTTAGCATATTTCTTATAGTGACCCTTGTGGGCCCCTCGTGACTCCACCGACCTGTTTCTTCCGCCTATATATTCTCATATATCCCAAAACCAACAAAGGGAGCCACGAAAACAATTTTCCACCGCCGAAACCTTCTGTACCCGTGAGATCCCATCTAGGGGCCTTTTCTGGCGTCCTGCCGGAGGGGGATTCGATCACGGTGGGCTTCTACATCAAAACCATTGCCCCTCCGATGAAGCGTGAGTAGTTTACCATAGACCTACAGGTCCATAGCTAGTAGCTACATGGCTTCTTCTCTATCTTTGATTCTCAATACCATGTTCTCCTTGATTTTCTTGGAGATCTATTCGATGTAATACTTTTTTGTGGTGTGTTTGCCGAGATGCGATGAATTATGGATTTATGATCAGCTTATCTATGAATATTATTTGAATCTCCTCTGAATTCTTATATGCATGATTTGATATGTTTGCAAGTCTCTTCGAACTATCGATTGGTTTGGCCAACTAGATTGGTTTCTCTTGCAATGGGAGAAGTGCTTAGCTTAGGGTTCAATCTTGCGGTGTCCTTTCCCAATGACAGTAGGGGCAGCAAGGCACGTATTTTATTGTTTCCATTGAGGATAAAAAGACGGGGTTTTCATCATATTTCTTGAGTTAATTCCTCTACATCATGTCATCTTGCCTAATGCGTTACTCCGTTCTTTATGAACTTAATAATCTAGATGCATGCTCGATAGCGGTCGATGTGTGGAGTAATAGTAGTAGATGCAGAATCGTTTGGTCTACTTGACACAGACGTGATTCCTATATTCATGATCATTGCCTTAGATATGTCATAACTTTGCGCTTTTCTATCAATTGCTCGGCAGTAATTTGTTCACCCACCATAATATTTTCTATCTTGAGAGAAGCCTCTAGTGAAACCTATGGACCCCAGGTCTATTTTCCATCATATAAGTTTCTGATCTACAATTTTAGTTTCCAATTTACTTTCTTTGCAATCTTTTACTTTCCGATCTATAAACCAAAGATACCAAAAATATTTACTTTACCGTTTATCTATCTATATTAGATCTCACTTTTGCGAGTAACCGCAAAGGGATTGACAACCCCTTTTTCTCTTTGGGTGCAAGTTGTTTGATTGTTTGTGCAGGTATTCGGTGACTTGTTCGTGGTCTCCTACTCGATTGATACCTTGGTTCTCAAACTGAGGGAAATACTTACTCTACTTTGCTGCATCACCCTTTCCTCTTCAAGGAAAAAACCAACGCAAGCTCAAGAAGTAGCACCGTGCATCAAGGATATAATTGTTCTGTGCCGCAATGAGGATAATCCTCAAGTTACGGACCCAGTCCATGTAGTTTCTACCATCATCTTTCAACTTAGCTTTCTCTAGGAACGCATTAAAATTCAAGGGAACGGTATCACGGGCCATTTATCTACAACATAGATATGCAAAAACTATCAAGACTAAGTTCATGATAAATTAAGTTCAATTAATCATATTACTTAAGAACTCCAACTTAGATTGACATCTCTCAAGTCATCTAAATGATACGTGATCCAAATCAACTAAACCATGTCCGATCATCACACGAGATGGAGTAGTCTTGAGTGGTGAACATATCTATGTTGATCATATCTACTATATGATTCACGTTCGACCTTTCGGTCTCCTTGTTCCGAGCCCATGTCTGTACATACTAGGCTCGTCAAGTTTAACCCGAGTATTCCGCATGTGGAAAACTGTCTTGCACCCGTCGTATGTGAACATAGAGCCTATCACACCCGACCATCATGTGGTGTCTTAGCATGATGAACTGTCGCAATGGTGCATACTCAGGGAGAACACTTATACCTTGAAATTTTGTTAAGGGATCATCTTATAATGCTACTGCCGTACTAAGCAAAATAAGATGCATAAAAGATAAACATCACATGCAATCAAAATATGTGACATGATATGTCCATCATCATCTTGTGCCTTTGATCTCCATCTCCAAAGCACCATCATGATCTCCACCGTCACTGGCTTGACACCTTGATCTCCATCGTAGCGTCATGGTTGTCTCGCCAACTATTGCTTCTACAACTATCGCTAACGCATAGTGATAAAGTAAAGCAATTACATGGCGTTTGTATTTCATATAATAAAGAGACAACCATAAGGCTCCTGCCAGTTGCCAAAACATCATGTCTTGACCATATCACATACAATAACGTATATCACATCATGTCTTGACCATATCATGATCATCTAATACAATAGCGTATATCACATCATGTCTTGACCATATCACATCACAACATGCCCTGCAAAAACAAGTTAGACGTCCTCTACTTTGTTGTTGCAAGTTTTACGTGGCTGCTACGGGCTTCTAGCAAGAACCGTTCTTACCTACACATCAAAACCACAATGGTGATTTATGTTTGCTGTTTTAACCTTCAACAAGGACCGGTCGCAGTCAAATTTGATTCAACTAAAGTTGGAGAAACAGACACCCACCAACCACCTTTATGCAAAACTAGTTGCATGTCTATCGGTGGAACCGTTCTCATGAACATGGTCATGTAAGGTTGGTCCAGGTCGCTCCATCCAACAATACCGCCAAATCAAAATAAGACACTGGTGGTAAGCAGTACGACGATCACCGCCCACAACTCTTTGTGTTCTTCTCATGCATATCATCTACGCATAGACCTGGCTCTGATACCACTGTTGGGAAACGTAGCACGCAATTTCAAAAAAATTCCTATGCTCACGCAAGATCTATCTAGGAGATGCATAGCAATGAGAGGGGAAGAGTGTGTCCACGTACACTCGTAGACCACAAGTGGAAGCGTTTGACAACGCGGTTGATGTAGTCGAACTTCTTCTCGTTCCAACCGATCAAGCACCAAACGTACGACACCTCCGAGTTCTGCACACATTCAGCTCGATGACGTCCCTCGAAATCTTGATCCAGCAAAGTGTCGAGGAAGTAGATGAGTTCCATCAGCACGACGACGTGGTGACGGTGATGGTGAAGTGATCCGCGTAGGGCGTCGCCTAAGCACTACGAGAATATGACCGGAGGCGTAAACTATGGAGGGAGGCGCAGCACACGGCTAACAATTGTTGGTGTGTGTTCTAGGCGCCCCCTCCCCATGTATATATAGGTGGGAGGGGAGGGGGACAGTCATGGGGCACCCCATGTAGGAGGAATCCAACTTGGGCCCCTAGTCCAATCTCACCCCCTTTCCTTTTTCCAGAGGGGGGAAAAGGAAAGAGGGGAGAGGAAAGGAAGGGGGAGGCCGACTCCCCCCTTTCCTTCTCCCACTCGGTCGGCGGCCTAGGAAGGGTGCGCCAGCCCCCTGTGGGCTCAAGTGCGCCCTCTCCTTTGGCCTATGTGGCCCATTAACCTCCCGGGGTTCCAGAAACCCCTCCAATAGTCCGATATGTACCAGATACCCTCCGAAACACTTCTGGTGTCCGAATACTATCGTCCTATATATTCGACACTCCTCGTCATGTCCGTGATCTCATCCAGGACTCCGAACAACATTCGGTCACCAAATCACATAACTCATATAATACAAAATCGTCATCGAACGTTAACCGTGCTGACCCAACGGGTTCGACAACAATGTAGACATGACCGAGACACCTCTCTGGTCAATAACCAACAGTGAAACCTGGATGCTCATATTGGTTCCTACATATTCTACAAAGATCTTTATTGGTCGAACCGTAATGACAACATATTTTATTCCCTTCATCATCGTTATGTGATTTGCCCAAGATTCGATCATAGGTATCTTCATACCTAGTTCAATCTCGTCACCGGCAAGTCTCTTTACTCATTTTGTAATACATCATCCCGCAAATAAATCATTAGTCACTTTTCTTGCAAGGCTTCTTATGATGTGTGTTACCGAGAGGGCCTAGAGATACCTCTCCGATACTCGAAGTGACAAATCCTAATCTCGATCTATGCCAACCCAACAAACACCTTCAGAGGTATGTAGAGCATCTTTATAATCACCCTGTTACGTTGTGACGTTCGATAGCACACAAGGTATTCCTCTGGTGTCCGGGAGTTGCATAATCTCATAGTCAAAGGAATATGTATATGACATGAAGAAAGCAATTGCAGCAAAAAAAACTGAACGATCAATAGGCTAAGCTAATGGATGGGTCTTGTCCATCACATCATTCTCCTAATGATGTGCCCGTTCATCAAGTGACAACACATATCCATGTCTAGGAAACTTAACCATCTTTGATTAACGATCTAGTATAGTAGAGGCTTACTAGGGACACGATGTTTTGTCTATGTATCCACACATGTATCAAGTTTCCGGTTAATACAATTCTAGCATGAATAATAAACATTTATCATGATATAATGAAATATAAAATAACAACTTTATTATTGCGTCCAGGGCATGTTTCCTTCATGATGGACTCGGACAACGAGGAGGCGCTCACGGCGCTGCTAGAGGAGGAAGCCAATGCCGATGCCCAGGATGAAGAGCATCTCATGGTCGTCACCGCCCTGGCCAGCCTGCTTGCGAGCAATGCAAAGCCGCGGCGAGGTGGCTCGGCGCTAGGCCGGCTGAAGGTCAAGCAGAGGCATTGACTGGAAGGCGATTGCTTGCTCTACTCCGACTACTTCGCCGATGCTCCATTGCGTGGCGACAAAGTATTTTGGCACTATTATCGGATGAGCCAAAAGCTCTTCCTCAGGATTGTGAATTCCATCCAGGAGTTCGACAGCTACTTCAAGTGCAACAAGGATTGCACTGGCACACTTGAATTCACCTCACTCCATAAGTGCACGACAGCTATGAGGATGCTTGCATATGGAGCTCCCGATGATTCAGTCGAAGACTATGGGAGCATGGACGAGTCCATGACCATTGAGTGTTTCTACATGTTCTGCAGGGCAGTGGTGGTAGTGTTTGGACCGCAATACTTGCGATCACCCAATGCTAAAGACACTGCTCGAATCCTAGCACAGAATGTAGCAAGAGGATTTCCTAGGATGCTTGGAAGCAAAGCATCGACTGCATGCACTGGAAATGAAAAAAACTGTCCATTTGCTTGGCAGGGGATGTAAAAAGGTGGCAAAGGCAGTTGCAGTGTGGTACTTGAGGCAGTGGCCACACAACACCTCTGGATTCGGCACTCCTTCTTTGGTATGCCAGGAACTCACAATGGCATCAGCGTACTGCAATGCTCCCCTATCTTTGCCAAGCTTGTTGAAGGTCATTCTCCTCTGGTGAACTTCGAGGTCAATGGGCGGCACTACAACAAGGGATACTACCTCGCAGATGGTTTCTATCCGAGATGGTCCACATTTCTGAAGACTATCTCAAACCCTGTGCCAGGAGGCAAGAACTCCCACTTCGCGAAGGTTCAGGAGGCTTGCAGGAAGGATGTCGAGAGGGCATTTGGTGTTCTCCAATCTCGATTTGTTTTTGTCCAGTACCCCGCTCAGACATGATCAAAAGATCAAATGTGGTAGATCATGACTTGCTGTGTCATCTTGAACAACATGATCTTTGACAGCGAGCAGGAAGAGCCATTGTTTGACACTGAACCATATTACAGGCAGGGTCCTCTTGCCCAAGTTGATCACCACCTACCGGCAACCTGGACGGCCTTCCTCAATATGTCTCACAACCACCATTATTCACACATACACATGTATATACACAATTAGGTATATATACAATTTCTCCTACATGTTGCCTTCGGAGCCAGTGGCATTTGCCTTGGTGCCTTCGAAGCACGATGTCAATTGGGAGTGGTTCATGGAGGCGGTAGCGGGTAATGGTATTCTCCTTTGGGATCTATGACTTGGTCGAGCAAAAATCCCGCTATTTCCTCTTGAAGTGCTAGTATGCGCTCCGTTGGTAAGAGCTGCTCCCGCACCTCTTTGAACTGTTAAGAAGGAGATCACTATGCATGTATATTAGTTGTGTGACTAGATATCGATAATGATGTAAAAATTGTGTCCCCGGCGCCATCATGCGAATGTTCTCGCTAATGTAGTATGCACACAATTCAGTCCCCGGCGCCTGCTTCAGGGCCTTTACGAGAATAGAATTTAATCAGATAATAATTAATCAAGCATGATAATTAATGGTATTGAAACAAGAATAAAAGAGATAGCTAGCTAGTACTACTTAATTACTTACCTTGGGTCAAAACCAATACAACTTTTTTCGCCATTTGCCTGGAGTCACGTTGATGAACTTTGCCCAAGCCCTACCCGCCGGCAAAGAAAATGAATAAAGGGGTTATTAAATAGTTGATATCAATAAATTACGAACTAAATAGGCCGAGATATAGTTAATAATGATTGAAATTACCTGTCGACTATCCCTTCAAGATGGTGAAGTCAATTTCTTTTTTAAGTAGTGAGTCCAGTACTTCAACTGTTCCTTCTTCAACTTTAATGATTAACAAGATCCAGTGGTAACTGCATGCGCACACGTTTGCATGTCTTAATTAAGCGGGCATGTGCATAACACTAATCAACTACCCTAAACCATATACACTTAATTATTAACATCTAGCTAGCTAGTAAGCAAAAACAGAATTTGTAGTACAAGACAGTGTGACTCACAGGAAGTTGTAAGGAAGTAGTATATCTTATTGGTATTGAGGCGCTTCAAGAACTCTGGCATGTTTTTCTCTACATCTGCTTTATACCATTCCAATTTACATGTGTGCTCATTAATGGTATTTGGGTCAATGAACCCAATGCCATAGCGTCAAGATTTTTTCATTTCATACATCTTCATCCTGCATAATACCATAGAAAAGAATATAGTGAGGATAATTACAGCTAAAGATCGATCAATGAGCACTACAACTAGCTTGAGACTTCAATTACAGAAAGAAATCACTTACGGACAATAGCAACTGATGAGAGATTTGTCGAGTGTGTCTTGATTGAATAGCTGAAATAGTTCTGAATACTCAACGGTCAGAGCTAGCTTATGGAAGTAATGCTCTTCCTTGACTTTCACCATGAGGGACTCTCGATTGGAACTCTTGGTAGTTTTCATGTACCAATCATGCAATTCATACATTCTCCTTGGGAGGTTCTTGACCTCCTCAGGCTCGACCAAGGTTCACCACGGACATATTTCCGTTTTATGTCCTCTCTAAGCGGAGACATTTGCTCGATCTCGAGGAGTTGTCCAACAGTGATACCGAGCATTTCAGCCTGCCTTCTCACTACTAGGGAAAACCCTATAAACAGAATCTTAGCAGCAGCACGGCTCAAAAAGGAGCGCTGCTGCTAATTAGCAGTAGCGCGGGCGTGGAAAACCTGCTACTGAAAAGTGCTTAGCAGTAGCGCGCTCGGCGTAACCCGCGCTGCTACAAATATCGACCGACAGTGCCCACCCAACTCCATTTAGCAACAGCGTGGTGCCGCGAGCCGCGCTACTGCTATAGCTGTAGCAGTAGCGCGGTTTTTCTAAGGTCGCTGCTGCTAATTTTCAAATTGGGCACACTTTTGGTCCCGGTTAGCAGTAGCTCTTGTACCGAAAGCTCGCTGCTGCTACTTTCTTAGCAGCAACGCGTTTTACGTACCGCGCTACTGCTAATCCGCACCCACCACCTTTTCCCCACCCGTCCTCCCCCTCCCCCAAATCCCTCCTCTCTTTTGCCACTCCCTCCTCTCTGTCTCCATACGTTCTCACATTGACCCCTTGCCCATGCGCCCCGCCTCCTCCATGGCACCGAAAGAGGGCGCCGCCTCGCACCACCGTCGTCTAGGAGCTCGCCGGTCTTCCACCGGCGTCTAGGAGGCCGCCGCCTCGCGCCACCACGCCGGAGACCTAACCACCGGTGACCAGCCCAGCTACTCCCTCTATCTCCTTCCTCTCTCCCTCGGTTTTCTTTCTCTCTCTCTCTCTCTCTCTCTCTCTCTCCCTCTGATTTGACTCACAATCCCATGTCCATGCCCGTGCAGGTAGTCTCCATGGACGACCATATCTGGCATGGTCGCGAAGAGGAGCCCCACGCCGCTGCCTTGCTCTTCCATGGAAACAGGCCCTCCTCCGACAGCCACCGCTGGATCTGGTCTGCCGCTGCTCGTTCATGCCTCTGGCGACCCCAACCATCGCTGGATCGAACAACTGCTGCCATTGACAACACGCACGGGATCGAGATATTTTTTTTGCTTTTGAAAGTAATAGTAGTAGCGTGGGGTATAAGACCCGCTACAGATAATTAGCAGTAGCGTTGTACTGCAACGCACGCTACAGCTAACCATGTATAGCAGTAGCGCGTGTCAACACGCGCTACTGCTACAAGTTAGCTGTGGCACCGTATTAGTAGCGCGGGCGCCCGCGCTACTGATGCACCCAAAACCCGCGCTACTGCTAGGCTTTTCCCTAGTAGTGTCTATGCTCGTCGGTTATTACCAGCTGACCGGCGCCGGTACTCTCATGTGTTGGTACAACAAGCGGGGCGATCGATTGCGCCGCCTATTCTCCCAGCTAGGGAATGGTTTTCCTGCATTTTTTGCCATCTGCTTGGCTCGAGCTCGAGCTTGAGCTTGACTCCTTCTGTAGTCATGCTCGATGTGCCTTCCTGATTTGGCGCTCATAGTCTGAGTCAACAGGCTTGGGAGCTGGTTTTCTTGCCATATGAATAAAGTGGTCAACGACTTTCTCAGGCACTTTCTCCTTTGGCGGCGATGGCAGTTTCGGTCCAAAATGGGCGTCCACTTGGGAGCTGGTTTCATGTCGTAAGGCCTCTGGGAAAGAGGAGTGAGGCTTGGACCATATTGATATCGCTTGCCTCCGCCTGTACCTCTTGTACTACCTCGAATCGTACTGCTACGCACCATAGCTGCGGCGGCTCTCTTCCGCGATTGCTGAGGCGGAGGAGACGGCTGAGGTAGCTGAGTTGGAGCAGGAGGAGTGGCCTAACGCTGTGCCAGACTTGAAGTAGGAGGAGTGGCCTGACGCGGTGTCAGACTTGAAGCAGGCACTACTAGGGAAAATCTTATAGGCACACGCTTACTAGTAGCGAGGGTTTATACCCCTCGTTGCTGCTACTTACTAGTGGCACGGGTTTATAGCTCTCGCTAGTACTAAGTTGATAGTAGTAGCGCGGGTTTATAACCCTCGCTACTACTAAGTGGTCACTGCCGTGCCCCCCGGGACATGCCATACCAGTAGCGAGGGGTATAAACCCGCGCTACTACTAAGTTGATAGTAGTAGCACGGGTTTATAACCCTCGCTACAACTAAGTGGTCTCTACCGTGCCCACTCGGGACATGCCATAGTAGTAGCGAGGGGTATAAACCCGCGCTGCTACTATCGAACCACCAAGACATATGTACACATAGCGTGCGGAGGCCCAAATCCAAACCCACACTCTTCTGATTCCCCTTCTCCTCCCACTCGCCATTCCCTTCCTCACCCACCAGCACTGCGGGCCTCACACCTCGGCGCCACTCACAAATCTGGCGACCTCCTCTCGCAGACCGCTACCCTCCCCCTCCATCCTCCTTCTTCTCCACTGTTGGAAGGAGAGGGAAACCAGCAGAGCGTCGTCCACATGGCGGCGGCCAGATCCGCCATGGGCGCAGCCACTTGCACCTTCTCACTGGGTTAAGGGTCCCACGACAAGCAGCAGCAGGTCACCGAGCTTAATCTAGGGTTTCGGGTGTCGTCTCCAACTCCGGCGGCCACCGGTGAGTTCCTTCTCCTCCTGCTCTCTATCTATCTCTTCCTCTTTCTAATAAATTTCTCTTCTTTTTGTAGCAGCAGTAGACGAGAGGTGCAGGCACAATTTGGGTGGGCAAGCACCATCACCACGAACAACTTCATCCCCTCGAGGACCAGTAGCAGCCATGAATGGAGAGGACGCTGACACCGAGCAGAAGCAGCCGCCATGGCTGGAATTAATTTTTTTAATTCTCAATTAGTTAGTAGTAGCGCGAGGCCCTGACCCACACTACAACTAAGTAGTAGTAGCGCAGGTGGCAACCGCGCTACTACTACTAGAAGTAGTAGTAGCGCGGGTACCACCCGCGCTACTGCTAAAAGTTAGCTCTAGCGCCCTAGCAGTAGCGCAGGCCCCTGCGCTACTACTAGGGTTTTCCCTAGTAGTGAGGAGGAGTGGCCTGACGCTGTGCCGGACTTGAAGCAGGAGGAGTGGCCTGACACTGTGCTGGACTTGGAGGAGGAGGAGTGGCGTGACGCGCTGGTGGACTTGGAGGAGTGGGAGTCTGCTGACGCGGTGGCGGACTTCGAGGAGAAGTCGGCTAACGCGGTGTCGGTGGCCTTCAAGAGATGATGCAATCCTTTCTCCATAGGATGATACGATGTATGGCCTCTCCCAGTGTGTGCTACTCGTCACCTCCAGGAATGTCAAGCTCTAGCCCCGAATATTGGTCCACCGCCTCATGAACCAAGACACGAGCATAGCCGGCTAGAATCGGGTTGCAATGGAAGGTTGCTTCGGGGTGATTTTGTTGGGAAACGTAGTAATTTTAAAAAATTTCCTACGCACACGCAAGATCATGGTGATGCATAGCAACAAGAGGGGAGAGTGTTGTCTATGTACCCTAGTAGACCGTAAGCGGAAGCATTATGACAACGCGGTTGATGTAGTCGTACGTCTTCACGACCCGATCGATCCAAGTACCGAACACATGGCACCTCTGAGTTCAGCTCACGTTCATCTCGGTGATGTCCCACGAACTCACGATCCAGCAGAGCTTTGAGGGAGAGTTCCGTCAGCACGACGGCGTGATGACGGTGATGATGATGCTACCGACGCAGGGCTTCGCCTAAGCACCGCTACGATATGACCGAGGTGGATTATGGTGGAGGCGGGCACCACACACGGCTAAAGGATCAACTGATCAACTTTTGTGTCCATGGGGTGCCCCCTCCCCTGTATATAAAGGAGTGGAGGTGGGGGAGAGGGCCGGCTTCCTAGGCGCGCCCAAGGGGGGAGTCCTACTTGTTGGGGAACGTAGTAATTTCAAATAAAATCCTACGCACACGCAAGATCATGGTGATGCAAAGCATCAAGAGGGGAGAGTGTTGTCCACGTACCCTCGTAGACCGAAAGTGGAAGCATTAGCACAACGCGGTTGATGTAGTCGTACGTCTTCACGATCCGACTGATCAAGTACCGACCGCACGGCACCTTCGAGTTCAGCACACGTTCAGCCCGATGACGTCCCTCGAACTCTGATCCAGCCGAATGTTGAGGGAGAGTTTCGTCAGCATGATGGCGTGGTGATGATGATGATGTTCTACCGACGCAGGGCTTCTCCTAAGCACCGCTACAGTATTATCGAGGTGGACTATGGTGGAGGGGGCACCGCACACGGCTAAAAGATCAAACGATCAATTGTTGTGTCACTAGGGTGCCCCCCTGCCCCCGTATATATAGGAGCAAGGGGGGGTGCGGCCGGCCAAGAGAGGGGGCGTGCCAGGAGGAGTCCTACTCCCACCGGGAGTAGGACTCCCCCCTTTCCTAGTTGGATTAGGACTTGGGAGGGGGAAAGAGGAGGGAGAGAGGAAGGAAGGGGGGCGCCGCCCCCCTCTCCTTGTCCTATTCGGACTAGGGGGGAGGGGTGCGCGGCCCAGCCCTGGCCGCCTCTCCTCTTCTCCGTAAAGGCCCACTAAGGCCCATTAACCTCCCGGGGGGTTCCGGTAACCTCCCGGTCCTCCGGTAAAATCCCGATTTCATCAGGAACACTTCCGATACCCAAACATAGGCTTCCAATATATCAATCTTCATGTCTCGACCATTTCAAGACTCCTCGTCATGTCCGTGATCACATCCGGGACTCCGAACAACCTTCGGTACATCAAAACATATAAACTCATAATATAACTGTCATCAAACGTTAAGCGTGCGGACCCTACGGGTTCGAGAACTATGTAGACATGACCGAGACACGTCTCCGGTCAATAACCAATAGCGGAACCTGGATGCTCATATTGGCTCCCGCATATTCTATGAAGATCTTTATCGGTCAGACCGCATAACAACATACATTGTTCCCTTTGTCATCGGTATGTTACTTGCCCGAGATTCAATCGTTGGTATCTCAATACCTAGTTCAATCTCGTCACCGGCAAGTCTCTTTACTCGTTCCGTAATACATCATCTCGCAACTAACTCATTAGTTGCAATGCTTGCAAGGCTTAGGTGATGTGCATTACCGAGAGGGCCCAGAGATACCTCTCTGACAATCGGAGTGACAAATCCTAATGTCGAAATACGCCAACCCAACCAGTACCTTCGGAGACACCTGTAGAGCATCTTTATAATCACGCAGTTACGTTGTGACGTTTGGTAGCACACAAAGTGTTCCTCTGGTAAACGGGAGTTGCATAATCTCATAGTCATAGGAACATTTATAAGTCATGAAGAAAGCAATAGCAACAAACTAAACGATCATCGTGCTAAGCTAATGGATGGGTCAAGTCAATCACATCATTCTCTAATGATGTGATCCCGTTAATCAACTGACAACTCTTTGTCTATGGTTAGGAAACATAATCATTTTTGATCAACGAGCTAGTCAAGTAGAGGCATACTAGTGACACTCTGTTTGTCTATGTATTCACACATGTATTATGTTTCTGGTTAATACAATTCTAGCATGAATAATAAACATTTATCATGATATAATGAAATAAATAATAGCTTTATTATTGCCTCTAGGGCATATTTCCTTCACTACTCCCGGTGGGAGTAGGATTCCCCCTTCCCAAGTTGGAGTAGGAGAGGGAAGGAAGGGGAAGGAGGGAGGAAGGAAAGGGGGGCCGTCCCCCTCCCAATTCGGATTGGGCTTGGGTGGCGCGCCTCCTCCTTTGCTCCTTTCCCCTCCTTTCCACTAAGGCCCAATAAGGCCCATATACCTCCCGGGGGGTTCCGGTAACCTCCCGGTGCTCTGGTATATTCCCGATCTCACCCGGAACCATTCCGATGTCCAAATATAGTCGTCCAATATATCGATCTTTGTGTCTCGACCATTTCGAGACTCCTCGTCATGTCCATGATCATATCCGGGACTCCAACCTACCTTCGGTACATCAAAACACATAAACTCATAACACCGATCGTCACTGAACGTTAAGTGTGCGGACCCTACGGGTTCGAGAACTATGTAGACATGACCGAGACACGTCTCCGGTCAATAACCAATAGCGGAACCTGGATGCTCATATTGGTTCCTACATATTCTACGAAGATCTTTATCGGTCAAACCGCATAACAACATACGTTGTTCCCTTTGTCATCGCTATGTTACTTGCCTGAGATTCGATCGTCGGTATCTCAATACCTAGCTCAATCTCGTTACCGGCAAGTCTCTTTACTTGTTTTGTAATGCATCATCCCGCAACTAACTCATTTGTTGCATTGCTTGCAAGGCTTATAGTGATGTGCATTGCCGAGAGGGCCTAGAGATACCTCTCCGATAATCGGAGTGACAAATCCTAATCTCGATCTATGCCAACTCAACAAACACCATCGGAGACACCTGTAGAGCACCTTTATAATCACCCAGTTACGTTGTGATGTTTGGTAGCACACAAAGTGTTCCTCCGGTATTCGGGAGTTGCATAATTTCTAGTCATAGGAACATGTATAAGTCATGAAGAAAGCAATAGCAACATACTAAATGATCAAGTGCTAAGCTAACGGAATGGGTCAAGTCAATCATATCATTCTCTAATGATGTGATCCCGTTAATCAAATGACAACTCATGTCTATGGCTAGGAAACTTAACCATCTTTGATTAACGAGCTAGTCAAGTAGAGGCATACTAGTGACACTCTGTTTGTCTATGTATTCACACATGTACTAAGTTTCCGATTAATACAATTCTAGCATGAATAATAAACATTTATCATGATATAAGGAAATATAAATAACAACTTTATTATTGCCTCTAGGGCATATTTCCTTCAGTCTCCCACTTGCACTAGAGTCAATAATCTAGTTCACATCACTATGTGATTTAACACCAATAGTTCACATCACCATATGATTAACACCCATAGTTCACATCTCCATGTGACCAACACTCAAAGTGTTTACTACAGTCAGTAATCTAGTTCACATCACCATGTGATTAACACCCAAAGAGTACTAAGGTGTGATCATGTTTTTCTTGTGAGAGAAGTTTAGTCAACGGGTCCGCCAAATTCAGATCCATATGTATTTTGCAAATTTCTATGTATACAATGCTTTCCATGGAGATACTTTAGCTAATTGCTCCCACTTTCAATATGTATCCGGATTGTGACTTAGAGTCATACAGATCGATGTCAAAGCTTGCATCGACGTAACTCTTTACAACGAACTCTTTACCACCTCCATAACCGAGAAATATTTCCTTAGTCCTCTAAGGATAATTTTTGACCACTGTCTAGTGATCTACTCCTAGATCAAAATTGTACTCCCTTGCCAAACTCAGGGCAGGGTATACAATAGGTCTAGTACACAACATGGCATACTTTATAGAACGTATGGCTGAGGCATAGGGAATGACTTTCATTCTCTCTCTATCTTCTGCCGTGGTCGGGCTTTGAGTCTTACTCAACTTCACACCTTGCAACACATGCAAGAACTCCTTCTTTGATTGTTCTATTTTGAACTAGTTCAAAAACTTGTCAAGGTATGTACTCATTGAAAAAATTTATCAAGCGTCTTGATCTATCTCTATAGATCTTGATGCTCTATATGTACGCATCTTCACCGAGGTCTTTCTTTGAAAAACTCCTTTCAAATACTCCTTTATGCTTTCTAGAAAATTCTACCTTATTTCCGATCAACAATATGTCATTCACATATACTTATCGGAAATGCTGTAGTGCTCCCAATCACTTGTAAATACAGGCTTCACCGCAAGTCTGCATAAAACTATATGCTTTGATCAACTCATCAAAGCGTATATTCCAACTTCGAAATGCTTGCACCAGTCCATAGATGGATCGCTGGAGCTCGCTCATTTTTTAGCACTTTTAGGATCGACAAAACCTTCTGGTTGCATCATATACAACTCTTCTTTAAGAAATCCATTAAGGAATGTAGTTTTGACATCCATTTGCCAGATTTCATAAAATGTGACAATTTGCTAACATGATTCGGACAGACTTTAAGCATCACTACGAGTGATAAAATCTCATCGTAGTCAACACCTTGAACTTTGTCAAAAACCTTTTTCGACAATTCTAGCTTTTTAGATAGTAACACTACTATCAGCGTCCGTCTTCCTCTTGAAGATCCATTTATTTTCTATGACTTGCCGATCACTGGGCTAGTCAACCAAAGTCCATACTTTCTTCTCATATATGGATCCCATCTCAGATTTCATGGCCTCAAGCCATTTCGCGGAATCTGGGATCATGATCGCTTCCTCATAGTTCGTAGGTTCATCATGGTCTAGTAACATGACTTCCAGAACCGGATTTCCATACCACTCTGGTGTGGAACATACTCTGGTTGACCTACAAGGTTCGGTAGTAACTTGATCTGAAGTTTCATGATCATCTTCATTAACTTCCTCACTGATTGGTGCAGGCATCACTGGAACAGATTTCTGTGATGAACTATTGTCCAATAAGGGAGCTGGTACAGTTACCTCATCAAGTTATACTTTCCACCCACTCACTTCTTTCGAGAGAAACTCCTTCTCTAGAAAGGATCCATTCTTAGCAACGAATGTCTTGCCTTCCGATCTGTGATAGAAGGTGTACACAACAGTTTCCTTTGGGTATCCTATGAAGACACATTTCTTCAATTTGGTTTCGAGCTTATTAGGTTGAAGCTTTTTCACATAAGCATCGCAGCCCCAAACTTTAAGAAACAACAACTTTGGTTTCTTGCCAAACCACAGTTCATAAGGCGTCGTCTCAATGGATTTAGATGGTGCCCTATTTAACGTGAATGCAGCTGTCTCTAATGCACAACCCCAAAACGATAGCGGTAAATCGGTAAGAGACATCATAGATTGCACCATATCTAATAAAGTATGGTTACGATGTTCGGGCACACCATTACGCTGTGGTGTTCCAGATGGCATGAGTTGCGAAATTATTCCGCATTATTTCAAATGAAGACCAAACTCGTAGCTCAAATATTCTCCTCCACGATTAGATCATAGAAACTTTATTTTCTTGTTACGATGATTTTCCACTTCACTCTGAAATTATATGAACTTTTTCAAATGGTTCAGACTTATGTTTCATCAAGTAGATATACCCATATCTGCTCAAATCATCTGTGAAGGTCAGAAAATAACGATACCCGCCGCGAGCCTCAACATTCATCGGACTAGATACATCAGTATGTATGATTTCCAACTAATCTTTTGCTCGCTCCATTGTTCCAGAGAATGGAGTTTTAGTCATCTTGCCCATGAGGCATGGTTCGCAAGCATCAAGTGATTCATAATCAAGTGATTCCAAAATTCCATCATCATGGAGTTTCTTCATGCGCTTTACACCAATATGACCTAAACGGCAGTGCCACAAATAAGTTGCACTATCATTATTAACTTTGCATCTTTTGGCTTCAATATTATAAATATGTGTATCACTAGTATCGAGATCCAACAAACCATTTTCATTGGGTGTATGACCATAGAAGGTTTTATTCATGTAAACAGAACAACAATTATTCTCTAGCTTAAATGAATAATCGTATTGCAATAAACATGATCTAATCATATTCATGCTCAACGCAAACACCAAATAACACTTATTTAGTTTCAACACTAATCCCGAAAGTATAGGGAGTGTGTGATGATGATCATATCAATCTTGGACCTACTTTCAACACACATCGTCACCTCGCCCATAACTAGTTTCTGTTCATTCTGCAACTCCCGTTTCGAGCTACTAATCTTAGCAACTGAACTAGTATCATATACTGAGGGGTTGCTATAAACACTAGTAAAGTACACATCAATAACATGTATATCAAATATACTTTTGTTCACCTTGCCATCCTTCTTATCCGCCAATTATTTTGGGTAGTTCCGCTTCCAGTGATTAATCCCTTGCAGTAGAAGCACTCAGTTTCAGGCTTAAGTCTAGCTTTGGGTTTCTTCACGGGAGTGACAACGTGCTTGTCATTCTTCTTGAAGTTCCCTTTCTATCCCTTTTCCCTTTTCTTGAAACTAGTTGTCTTGTTAACCATCAACACTTGATGCTCTTTTCTTGATTTCTACCTTCGCTGATTTCAGCATCACGAAGAGCTCGAGAATCACTGTCGGTGTACAAAAGTAGGGGCTGTCCTTTTGACCCCTTTACTTGTGCACGGGCAGTCAGAGCCATGCGCCGCGGCCACACGAAGCAGGGCAAAGGGGGGAAGCCAGAGAGAAGCCGAAGCCCAAGGCAAGCAAGACAACGCCAAGACCAAGAACACAAAGAAACAGAGGGACGAAGCAGGTTCCCCCAGCAAGACCCTTGCCGGGGCAGCCTCAGTGACCCCAGCAAGACCCTTGAGCCCATGGTTTCCAACACCATCAACTACGTTGGGCCAGGGCTCGGGAGGCACCTCCATGGTGGCATGCAGATCTTTGTGAAGACAAGGAATATTCAAGATCAGATGAGGATTGGAAGACAACGATCCTCGGCAGGATCCTTGCCGAGGAGAGCCACAAGACCCCCGGCAAGATCCTTGCTGGGGACGACTACGCACCACGGCAAGACCCTTGTCGGGCCCCCCGGCAAGACCCTTGCCGAGGGCGCCAGTAGGGCCACCGCCAGGCCCACACCAACCAAGTCTCCACCGCCGTTCGCATGCAACTGCCAGGCCATCCATCTGGGCAGGCACCTGTGTGGCAACATGCAGCTTCCAGGCCAACTCAACGAGCGCTTACGTGGCGGCATGCAGATGTTCGTGAAGACCCTACCACCGCGCCACCTCAGTTGCCTGCCTGCCTACATGGCATCGCATGCACCGCTGACCTGGGCGCGTGTTGAAGTGAGGAGGAGCAGCGACGGACGGGACGGGTTTGTTCCCATCCCCAATAAAGCAAGGGGACACCTCAGCAACGCATTAAATGCATCTTGTCCTGTAATACGAGCGATAAGCTCATAGCACTGTATGCCTTTCCACCTCCTGTGTGCCACGGTGGCAGCCCCTTTCGACTATAAAAGGAGGCCCATGGCGTACTGGAGAATGATTCGGCTCTTTGAAACCATGCATCCACCATAGCTAGTTCGAGAGCTCAAGAACTTCCTGAAATACATCCACCAAAGCAGGACCAGGGTTTTATGCATCCTTGCGGCCCGAACCTGGGTAAATGATCCTTGTGTTGATTACTAATCCTACTCTTCTTGCAACCCTGTGCCCCAGCAACCGTAGTAGGGATTATTCTTGTGATCCCATAGATGTCGTTTCCCATCGACATCTTTGGCGCGCCAAGTAGGGGGCGCAATTGTGAGAATCTGGTCTAGTAGTTGGCCTAGCAGTTCTTCATCGCCATGGCTCCCAAGAAGAAGATGGACGGGAGAAAACGGCGCCGCCTGCGAGCGCGAAGGATGCCAGCACGACAACCAAGAAAGAAATCTAAGTCATTCAGAGCCATGAGCTATTTCCTTTTGTATATAAGGTTATCGTCCTCGGAGATCCTGCCTTTGGATGGGAAACCTGCACGCAAAGGGGCCCTCTCGCTATTGGCAACGCCCTTGTTCTGTTTCGAGTCCACTCAACAGGTCAAGCGGCCGCGTCGAGAGTGGCGGGGTAGCCTTCCGCACCTGGCAACACTCTCGATTCTGACTCGAGTCAAGCTCGACAGTTCGGGCGGCCGCATTAAGGGCAGTAAGGTGGTTTGCCAACAGCAAGCACACCCGACAGGCCAATGGGGACCCGTCCTCAAGACGCCGCCCTGGGTTTATGCGCCGGCAAGCCTACCCGATGAATGTAGGGTGGACATACAGAGAGAGGTCGAACAAGAAAATAACATGCATAATATCAAAGTACTTGAGACGTCTCCAACGTATCTATAATTTTTGATTGCTCCATGCTATATTATCTACTGTTTTGGACAATATTGGGCTTTATTATCCACTTTTATACTATTTTTGGGACTAACCTGTTAACCGGAGGCTCAACCCAGAATTGCTGTTTTTGCCTATTTCAGAGTTTCGAAGAAACGGAATATCAAACGGAGTCCAAACGGAATGAAACCTTCGGGAACGTGATTTTCTCACCCAATATGATCTAGTAGACTTGGACCCTAAGTCAAGAAAGAAAGGAGGTGGGCACGAGGTAGGGGGGCGCGCTCTCCACCCTCGTGGGCCCCACGTTGCTCCACCGACGTACTTCTTCCTCCTATATATACCTACATAGCCCCAAACGATCAGATATGGAGCTAAAAACCTAATTCCACCGCCGAAACCTTCTGTACCCACGAGATCCCATCTTGGGGCCTGTTCTGGAGCTCCGCCGGAGGGGGCATCCATCATGGAGGGCTTCTACATCATCACCATAGCCTCTCCGATGAAGTGTGAGTAGTTTACCTCAGACCTTCGGGTCCATAGTTAGTAGCTAGATGGCTTCTTCTCTCTTTTTGGATCTCAATACAATGTTCTCCCCCTCTCTCGTGGAGATTAATTCGATTTAATCTTCTTTTTGTGGTGTGTTTGTTGAGACCGATGAATTGTGGGTTTATGATCAAGATTATCTATGAACAATATTTGAATCTTCTTTGAATACTTTTATGTATGATTGGTTATCTTTGCAAGTCTCTTCGAATTATCAGTTTGGTTTGGCCTACTAGATTGATCTTTCTTGCAATAGGATAAGTGCTTAGCTTTGGGTTCAATCTTGCGGTGTCCTTTCCCAGTGACAGTAGGGGCAGCAAGGCACATATTGTATTGTTGCCATCGAGGATAACAAGATGGGGTTTTATCATATTGCATGAATTTATCCCTCTACATCATGTCATCTTGCTTAAGGCGCTCTGTTTTCTTGAACTTAATACTCCAGATGCATGCTGGATAGCGGTCGATGAGTGGAGTAATAGTATTAGATACAGGCAGGAGTCGGTCTACTTGTCTCGGACGTGATGCCTATGTACATGATCATACCTAGATATTCTCATAACTATGCTCAATTCTGTCAATTGCTCAATAGTAATTCATTCACCCACCGTAAAATACTTATGCTCTTGAGAGAAGCCACTAGTGAAACCTATGGCCCCTGGGTCTATCTTCATCATATTAATCTTCCATCACTTTATTATTGCCCTTGCTTTTTACTTTGCTTTTTATTTTACTTTGCATCTTTATCACAAAAATACCAAAAAAAATTATCTATCATCTCTATCAGATCTCACTCTCGTAAGTGACCGTGTAGGGATTGACAACCCCTTATCGCGTTGGTTGCGAGGACTTATTTGCTTTATGTAGGTACGAGGGACTCACGCGTAGCCTCCTACTGGATTGATACCTTGGTTCTCAAAAACTGAGGGAAATACTTATGCTACTTTGCTGCATCATCCTTTCCTCTTCAAGGAAATCCAACGCAGTGCCCAAGAGGTAGCAAGAAGAATTTCTGGCGCCATTGCCGGGGAGTCTACGCAAAAGTCAACATACCAAGTACCCATCACAATCCATTATCTCCCGCATTACATTATTTGCCATTTGCCTCTCGTTTTCCTCTCCCCAACTTCACCCTTGCCATTTTATTCGCCCTCTCTTTTCCTTTTCCCTCTTTCGCTTGCTTGTCGTTATGGCTAGTCTTATATCTTCTCCGTTGTCTCCCGAGAATGAAGTTCTAAATTTTAAGCAAAGGGAGGGAGAAAATCTAAAAGATGCTTGGTATAGAATTTGCAATCCTCAAAATAGATCTACCAGGAAGCAATCTACTTCAGTTCTTCTCCGAAATTTTTATGTAGGTGCTAATCCTTGGTATAGATATATCCTTGATACCATTACCAGAGGGAATTTCTTGGGTAGCCATACTTTTGACTCTTATAATGCTATGATGGATATATTTGGCTCACCACCTCTTTTGGTTAATGGAACTATGTCAACTTTGGAGCATGTAATGCAAAGACTTGAAATTATTGAAAATAAAGTTGCTACCGTAGAGTTGATTGAAAATCTGGATAAAAAGATCCACAACCAAATTACCCAATATGGATCTAAGGTAGGAGTCACTTTGAAAAATATTAAGGAGAAGGAACCCATAGTTAATGAAAGAATAAATCAAGATTCCACTAGAATCTATAAACTTGAGGGTATCATTACTAATTTGGGAACTGCTTTTTCTTCCGTAAAGAATACTCCAAGTCCACCTACTAAAATTGCCAAGCTTATGTATGTTCCTAAAAATAAGGGTGAATCCTCTAGTAAGGAAACTGCGGATCTTAAATCTGTAAGTATTCATCCCGATCTTCTTGCTATTATTAAGGAGCCATTTGCTATGAATGAATTTTTTGATCTTGTGCCTAGAAGTTTGATAATTACTAAAAAGGAAGAAATTCCTATGGATGATAGATGTCTCACTGAAGAATTGCCAACCAAAGATGGCAATACCTAGATCTATCCTTGCTTTTATGCCTAGCTAGGGGCGTTAAACGATAGCACTTTTTAGTTTTTTTTGCTTTTGATTCTGTTTAGGAATAAATCTTAGACCTAGCCTCTGGTTAGATGTGTTTTTATGTTTTAATTAGTGTTTTTACCAAGTTAAACCTATAGGATCTTCTTGGATGATAGTTATTTGATCTTGCTGTAATTTCCAGAAACTTTCTGTTCACGAAAACAATTGTTAAAAATCACCAGAACGTGATAGAATAGTGATTCCAATTGCTGCTGATGAATAAACAAATTGTCTAGGTCGTCCTATTGTTGCTGAATTTTTGGAGTTCCAGAAGTTTGCGTTAGTTACAGATTACTACACACTGTTCTGTTTTTGACAGATTCTATTTTTCGTGTGTTGTTTGCTTATTTTGATGAATCTATGGCTAGTAAAATAGTTTATAAACCATAGAGAAGTTGGAATACAGTAGGTTTAACACCAATATAAATAAAGAATGAGTTCATTACAGTACCTTGAAGTGGTCTTTTGTTTTCTTTCGCTAACGGAGCTCACGAGATTTCGGTTGAGTTTTGTGTTGTGAAGTTTTCAAGTTTTGGGTGAAATCTTTTGATGGATTATGGAACAAGGAGTGGCAAGAGCCTAAGCTTGGGGATGCCCATGGCACCCCCAAGATAATCTAAGGACACCAAAAAGTCAAAGCTTGGGGATGCCCCGGAAGGCATCCCCTCTTTCGTCTACTTCCATTGGTAACTTTACTTGGAGCTATAATTTTATTCACCACATGATATATGTGTTTTGCTTGGAGCGTCTTGTATGATTTGAGTCTTTGCTTTTTAGTTTACCACAATCATCCTTGCTGTACACTCCTTTTGAGAGAGCCATACATGATTTGGAATTTGTTAGAATACTCTTTGTGCTTCACTTATATCTTTTAAGATATATAGTTTTGCTCTAGTGCTTCACTTATATCTTTTAGAGCACGGTGGTGGAGTTGTTTTATAGAAACTATTGATCTCTCATGCTTCACTTAGATTATTTTTAGTGTCTTAAATAGCATGGTAATTTGCTTAAAAAATCTAATATGCTTGGTATTCAAGATTTGTAAAACTTTCTTTTGAGTGCGTTGAATACTAAGAAAAGTTTGATGCTTGATAATTGTTTTGAGATATGAAGATGGTGATATTAGAGTCATGCTAGTTGAGTAGTTGTGAATTTGAGAAATACTTGTGTTAAAGCTTGTGATTCCCGTAGCATGCACGTATGGTGAACCGTTATGTGATGAAGTCGGAGCATGATTTATTTATTGATTGTCTTCCTTATGAGTGGCGGTAGGGGACGAGCGATGGTCTTTTCCTACCAATCTATCCCCCTAGGAGCATGCGCGTAATACTTTGCTTTGATAACTTGTAGATTTTTGCAATAAGTATATGAGTTCTTCATGACTAATGTTGAGTCCATGGATTATACGCACTTTTCTTCCTTCCACCATTGCTAGCCTCTCTAATACAGCGCACTTTTCGCCGGTATCATACACCCACCATATACCTTCCTCAGAACAGCCACCATACCTACCTATCATGGCATTTCCATAGCCATTCCGAGATATATTGCCATGCAACTTTCCACCGTTCCGTTTATTATGACACGCTCCATCATTGTCATATTGCTTAGCATGATCATGTAGTTGACATCGTATTTGTGGCAAAGCGACCGTTCATAATTCTTTCATACATGTCACTCTTGATTCATTGCATATCCCGGTACGCCGCTGGAGGCATTCATATAGAGTCATATTTTTTCTAAGTATTGAGTTGTAATTGTTGAGTTGTTAGAAAATAAAAGTGTGATGATCATCATTTTTAGAGCATTGTCTCAAGTGAGGAAAAGGATGATGGAGACTATGATTCCCCCACAAGTCAGGATGAGACTCCGGATGAAAAAAAGAGGCCATAAAAAAGAGGAAAGGCCCAAATAAAAAAATGAGAGAAAAAGAGAGAAGGGACAATGTTACTATCCTTTTACCACATTTGTGCTTCAAAGTAGCACCACGATCTTCATGATAGAGAGTCTCTCATTTTTTCACTTTCATATACTAGTGGGAATTTTTCATTATAGAACTTGGCTTGTATATTCCAATGATGGGCTTCCTCAAAATGCCCTAGGTCTTCGTGAGCAAGCGAGTTGGATGCACACCCACTTAGTTTCTTTTGTTGAGCTTTCATATACTTATAGTTCTAGTGCATCCGTTGAATGGCAATCCCTACTCACTCATATTGATATCTATTGATGGGCATCTCCATAGCCCGTTGATACGCCTAGTTGATGTGAGACTATCTTCTCCCTTTTTGTCTTCTCCACAACCACCATTCTATTCCACATATAGTGCTATATCCATGGCTCACGCTCATGTATTGCGTGAAGATTGAAAAAGTTTTGAGAATGTCAAAAGTATAAAACAATTGCTTGGCTTGTCATCGGGGTTGTGCATGATTTAAATACTTTGTGTGGTGAATACAGAGCATAGCCAGACTGTATGATTTTGTAGGGATAACTTTCTTTCGCCATGTTATTTTGAGAAGACATGATTGCTTTGTTAGTATGCTCGAAGTATTATTATTTTTATGTCAATATGAACTTTTGTCTTGAATCTTTCAGATCTGAATATTCATACCACAATTAAGAAGAATTACATTGAAATTATGCCAAGTAGCACTCCGCATCAAAAATTCTGTTTTTATCATTTGCCTACTCGAGGACGAGCAGGAATTGAGCTTGGGGATGCCTGATATGTCTCCAATGTATCTATAATTTTTGATTGCTCCATGCTATATTATCTAATGTTTTGGACAATATTGGGCTTTATTATCCACCTTTATACTATTTTTGGGACTAACCTATTAACCGAAGGCCCAGCCCAGAATTGCTATTTTTTGCCTATTTCAGAGTTTCGAAGAAACAGAATATCAAACGGAGTCCAAACGGAATGAAACCTTTGGGAACGTGATGTTCTCACCGAATGTGATCTAGGAGACTTGGACCCTATGTCAAGAAAGAAAGGAGGTGGGCACGAGGTAGGGGGTGCCCCCCCAGGGCGCGCCCTCCACCCTCGTGGGCCCCACATTGCTCCAACGACGTACCTCTGTACCCACGAGATCCCATCTTGGGGCCTGTTCCGGAGATCCGTCGGAGGGGTATCCATCACGGAGGGCTTCTACATCATCACCATAGCCTCTCCAATGAAGTGTGAGTAGTTTACCTCAGACCTTCGGGTCCATAGTTAGTAGCTAGATGGCTTCTTCTCTCTTTTTGGATCTCAATACAATGTTCTCCCCCTCTCTCGTGGAGATCTATTCGATGTAGTCTTCTTTTTGCGGTGTGTATGTTGAGATCGATGAATTGTGGGTTTATGATCAAGATTATCTATGAACAATATTTGAATCTTCTCTGAATTCTTTTATGTATGATTGGTTATCTTTGCAAGTCTCTTTGAATTATCAGTTTGGTTTGGCCTACTAGATTGATCTTTCTTGCAATGGGAGAAGTGCTTAGCTTTGGGTTCAATCTTGCAGTGTCCTTTCCCAGTGACAGTAGGGGCAGCAAGGCACGTATTGTATTGTTGCCATCGAGGATAACAAGATGGGGTTTTATCATATTGCATGAATTTATCCCTCTACATCATGTCATCTTGCTTAAGGCGCTCTGTTTTCTTGAACTTAATACTCCAGATGCATGCTGGATAGCGGTCGATGAGTGGAGTAATAGTAGTAGATGCAGGCAGGAGTCGGTCTACTTGTCTCGGACGTGATGCCTATGTACATGATCATACCTAGATATTCTCATAACTATGCTCAATTCTGTCAATTGCTGAACAGTAATTTGTTCACCCACCGTAAAATACTTATGCTCTTGAGAGAAGCCACTAGTGAAACCTATGGCCCCCGGGTCTATGTTCATCATATTAATCTTCCATCACTTTATTATTGCCTTTGCTTTTTTACTTTGCTTTTTATTTTACTTTGCATCTTTATCACAAAAATACCAAAAATATTATCTATCATCTCAAACAGATCTCACTCTCGTAAGTGACCGTGAAGGGATTGACAACCCCTTATCGCGTTGGTTGCGAGGAGTTATTTGCTTTGTGTAGGTACGAGGGACTCGCGCGTAGGCTCCTACTAGATTGATACCTTGGTTCTCAAAAATTGAGGGAAATACTTATGCTACTTTGCTGCATCATCCTTTGCTCTTCAAGGAAATCCAACGCAGTGCTCAAGAGGTAGCAGTACTGCAAAGTTATATTACATCAAATTGTTGTTGCGGTTCTAACTAAAGATAGAAATTGTCTTGGTCATGAACCTTTAGCGGCGATAAGAAACGGGGTGCCTAGTCACGGCGCTGGCCCTCCACCCTTTGAATTCCGTCGATGAGGCTGATGATGGGCTTGATATGCTCCCTAAGCTATGCGAGGTCAGTACCCTTTGGCAAGCTACCCAGCGCGGCGTCGAAGTCAAGGGTGGGGTTCCAGTATGCCACCTTGGTGAGGACCTTGGTCATGGCACCCTGGCAGAGCCTCCGATTCTCGTCGGCTAGTGAAGCTGCCCTGTTGGAGTGGAACTCCTCCAGGGCCTAGAGAACACCCTCGAAGAACAGGGTCAGCTTGGCTTTGGTGGTCCCGCTGCGCTCTGGGGCGTACCTCACATTTGGCATCCCCATGGCGGCTAGCTGCGTGGTGATCCTGCCGGCGACGTCCTCGAGGCGGCTGATCTAGTGATTCTCGCCCACCACGAAATCCTTGTGGCTGGCGGCTTCGTTCCTCCGCTGCAGCTTCTCGGCCTCCTTGGCCATGGTTTCCTCCTGAGCCTTGGCCTCTGAGAGCATTTCCTCGAGGCCTTCCAGCTTCAGCCTGAGGTCTTTGATGGAGTTGTTGGCCTCGAAGAGCTCCCCGGCCCTGCTAATGGCCGCGCCCTACGCCTCCGTCAGGGCGCCGTTGAGCGTGTCCTTCTCCCGGGATAGCTTCAGGGCCTGCTCCTTCAACCCATCCCGCTCCAGCTCCAGCTCCTTCACCTTGCCGGCGTCAACCAGAGCCTGGCCATTGAGCGCCTCCCTGTGGCTCTTCTCTAACTCTTGGGTCCGCTGCAAGACAAGCTTCCCCACCTCATCGTCCTTGGCGTGGAGTTTGGCATCGATGTCCGCCTCGCGCTTGGTGAGATCCTCCTCCTGGGAGTTCAGCGCGGCCTCGTCCGGGGTCTGGGCGGCCTCGGCGGGAGCGGCCAAGTTCTCCGCCGTTGCCCGGGCCTTCTCGATGTCGGCCCGCTGCATGGTGAGCTCCACCTCGCGTTTGTCCAGCTCGCCCTGGGCAGTCTTCAGATCTTCACAGTGTTGGCGGAACCAAGCCTATGTCTCGGTGACGCACGCCTTGAGGTCCGCCTCCGCCTTCTCCGCCACGGCCATCCTGGACTTAGCCTTGTCCAGGCGGGCGCGGTGGAGCGCTTGGAGCTTCTGGAAGCTAGCGCCCATGGCTTGAAGAAGCCGCTCCTGCTGGGAGTCGTCGCCGCCAGCGTTCGGCTCATCGACGACCTCGAGCCCGGCAGCGGCAAGCATCTCGTCGTCAAACACCTCTCCCTCGACGGGCGCCCTGGTGCTCGACGCGCCTAGAAGGTGGACGAACAGATTGTCGCTCACCCTCAGATACTTGCCAGAGCTAGAGGTATCAGAGGAAGAAGGCTGGTCATCGACCACCTCCTCCTCGGCGGCGGCCTTGCCGATTTTCCCGGCAGGCCCCTTGCCGATCTCCTCGGCAGTGGCCTTGTCGGGCCCCCGGGTAGACCCCTCGGCGGCGTCCTCCACAGCGCCCTTGGCGGCCTCCTTGACGGCGATCTTCTCAGCCTCCGCCTCGGCGGCCTTGGCGATGTCCCCAATAATGGTGTCCAGGTCCTCCCGGTCTGCCGAGAGAGAATCTGGATATCAAGAAGAGGGTGAGGCGAAGCCAAGACCAAGATTCGAAAAGAGGAGAAAAAGTAGGGACTGAAGGCTAGAAACTTAACAGTGCCGGGCTGGGAAGCAGAAGTCCCCTCCCCGCCAACATTTGGTGCCGAGGCGAAGCCACCGGCGCCCGAGTTCTCCTCCTCCTCCTCCATGTGGATGGGCTCGGTGCTCGGTGCCCTTGCCGGGGACGCCCCTCGGGGCGGTGTGGTTGACGGGGGCTGCGTGTTGGGAGAAGCCCTCTGTGGCTCCTCCTGCCGTTGCTCTCCTCCTGCATACATGGCTAGGTCAGCACCATGCCCCTGACACACGTCGACGAGGAATGAGTGATGAACTTACGATGGTGGCTGCACCGGGGATTGTTCTCCGGGCTACTCAACACCACCAATGGCGCCCACGAAGTACCAGTCGGGGGCTGGCCGCCCGCCGAGGCCTTGGCCCTCTTCACTCTCTAGGCCAGCGTCTCCGCGTCCCTGCAAAGATGAAAACAAGTCAAGACGAGTGGCACAGACTGAGGGGACAGAGATGGTGAAAAAAAAGCAAGATGCTTACTCGACATCCACCCCCTCCTCTGTCGCCTTCCTCTTCCTCCTCGGGTTGAGGGACCCGTAGTCAAAGTCTACCTTCGTGCCAACATCTGCTGGAGGTGGGGAAGAAGGCGGAGTTAGGCTACGCCTGGACGAGGAGGAGGTAGTTGCCCTCTTCTTCGCCACTACGGCCTTCACCGACTTCTTCACCGCGGTGGCCCTTGTCTGGCACGCGGACCCCTCCTGGGTGCGCTGCGGTGGAGCAGTCTTGCCGGGCCGGACCGGCTCGCGGGAGATGGCCCGCCGCAGGACTCGCCCGCTTCCTGTGGCCGGAGGGTCGACAGCCTCGGCCTCCTCCTCCGTTGTCTTGTCGGCCGCATCCTCGACGAGAGGGGCCCCGGCGCCGGCGCTGCTGGCCTCCCCAGCGGCCTTCACCCATCGGGCGAGCTCCTCCTCCTCTGCGGCCGTCGCGGCCTTGTCCTCCACGCCACCAGCGCTGCCGGTCTCCTCGGCAAGCTTCGCCTCCATCGCCCTGGCGGCGATGTAGTCCAGCTCCGCCTGGGCGGTGTCCTGGATGAGCCGCAGCTCGTTGGTGACGTACCCCTCGTGAAGGGTGTTGAAGAACTGATGCGCCTGGATGTCCTCCGGCTCGACCCATCTCGGGTCAGGGCCGTGCGCGTTGTAGTCCAGCATCATGGTGATGATGTCAGTCCGGCGCGAGTTGTTGCTCAGCGGGACCACTCCTGCCGGCAACTTGAACAGAGGCCCCTCGGCAACCTTGCCAGCCTTCACGACGGCCCTCGCAGCCTTGCCGGTCTGCTCAACCTCACCGTCGCCGCCCACGTCAAGCTGGAAGAGCCGCTGGCAGAAGTGGGTGTGCCCCATCACTGTGAAGTTGTGGTCAAGGCCGGGGCAAAGCCCCATGATGTCGGCGGCGTTCGGGAAGAGCCAGACCGGTGATAACCCACAAGTATAGGGGATCACAATAGTTTTCGAGGGTAGAGTATTCAACCCAAATATATTGATTCGACACAAGGGGAGCCAAAGAATATTCTCAAGTATTAGCAGCTGAGTTGTCAATTCAACAACACCTGGAAACTTAGTATCTGTAGCAAAGTGTTTAGTAGCAAGGTAATATGATAGTGGTGGTAACGGTAACAAAAGAGTAGTGCAAGCAATAGTAAATATTTTTGGTATTTTGTAGTGATTGTAACAGTAGCATCGGGAAAGTAAATAAGCGAGAACCAGTATATGGAAAACTCATAGGCACCGGATTAGTGATGGATAATTATGCCGGATGCGGTTCATCATGTAACAGTCACAACATAGGGTGACACAGAACTAGCTCCAATTCATCAATGTAATGTAGGCATGTATTCCGTATATAGTCATACGTGCTTATGGAAAAGAACTTGCATGACATCTTTTGTCCAACCCTCCCGTGGCAGCGGGGTCCTATTGGAAACTAAGGGATATTAAGGCCTCCTTTTAATAGAGAACCGGAACAAAGCATTAGCACATAGTGAATACATGAACTCCTCAAACTATGGTCATCACCGAGAAGTATCCCGATTATTGTCACTTCGGGGTTGTCGGATCATAACACACAATAGGTGACTATAGACTTGCAAGATAGGATCAAGAACTCACATATATTCATGAAAACATAATAGGTTCAGATCTGAAATCATGGCACTCGGGCCCTAGTGACAAGCATTAAGCATAGCAAAGTCATAGGAACATCAATCTCAGAACATAATGGATACTAGGGATCGAACCCTAACAAAACTAACTCGATTACATGATAAATCTCATCCAACCCATCACCGTCCAGCAAGCCTACGATGGAGTTACTCATGCACGGCGGTGAGCATCATGAAATTGGTGATGGAGGATGGTTGATGATGACGACGGCGACGAATCCCCCTCTCCAGAGCCCCGAACGGACTCCAGATCAGCCCTCTCGAGAGGTTTTAGGGCTTGGCGGCGGCTCCGTATCGTAAAACGCGATGATTTCTTTTCTCTGATTTTTTTCTCTCCGAAAGCGAATATATAGAGTTGGAATTGGCGTCGGAGGGTTTCCAGGGGCCCACGAGGTAGGGGGCGCGCCCTGGGGGGGCGCCCCCACCCTCGTGGACAGGGCGTGGCCCCCCAGTCTTCATCTTTGGCGAGGATTTTTTATTATTTTTTATAAGACATCCCGTGGAGTTTCTGGTCATTCCGAGAACTTTTGTTTTCTGCACATAAAACAACACCATGGCAATTCTGCTGAAAACAGCGTCAGTCCGGGTTAGTTCCATTCAAATCATACAAGTTAGAGTCCAAAACAAGGGCAAAAGTGTTTGGAAAAGTAGATACGATGGAGACGTATCAACTCCCCCAAGCTTAAACCCTTGCTTGTCCTCAAGCAATTCAGTTGACAAACTGAAAGAAAAAGAAAAACTTTTACAAGCTCTGTTTGCTCTTGTTCACTAGTAGAAAAGGGGGCTTTGGTCCAGGCCGGGTAAGCCCATTAGTCCCGGTTCAGTCCAGAACCGGGACCAATGGGTGCATTTATCCCGGTTCGTGCGGCTAAGGCATTAGTCCCGGTTCACCTGGGCCCTTTAGTCCCGGTTCGTGCCACGAACCGGGTTAGACCTTTAGTCCCGGTTGGTGCCACCAACCGGGACTAGTGGGCTTTCAGGCATTAGTACCGGTTCATGGCACGAACCGGTACTAAAGGTCCCATTTTCAAACTCTCCCCGTGGACTGCCTTTTCAGTTTTAGAAAAAACAAAAGAAAATGATGGAAATGTCAAAAAAATAAAATAAGTTTCCCATGTGATATGTGGTCTAGTTGTTGGGAAAATTTTACAAATATGAATTTCTACTTTATTTACAAAGTCTCTCTGGAATTTGTAAAATGGGCATAACTTTTGCATATGAACTCGGATTAAAAAGTTTTTTATATGAAAAATCATCTACTCGAAAAGTTACATCCGATGGAGACGGCCTACGACCTATTTGCAAATTTGTAGAATCCTCAAATTCCAAAAGGAAAAAAAGTTATGCTCAAATTTCAGTTTTTTGAAATTTTCATTAAATCTGGTCAAACTATGGTCAAACTACTTATTCAAGAAGTATTAGTGTTACTAAATAATTATTCAAAAATATTAGTGTTATTAAATAATTATTTTAGCTTTTTTGAATTTTGGTCAAATCTGGTCAAACTATGGTCAAACTGTGGTCAAACAATGGTCAAACTACTTATTCAAGAAATATTAGTGTTACTAAAAGATTATTGTTTTTTAGAACAATAGTTTCAAACTCAAACAGTGAAATGTGTGACTTCATGCTCAAGCTAAACTCCTGAGGGTTAATAGGATTGACATCTTACTATTGTCAGGAAAACAACGAGTGCAGACTTGGAAACGAGGGAGAATAGAACCCGGAAGTTAAGCGTGCTCAGGCTAGGGGAGTGGGAGGATGGGTGACCGTCCGGGAAGTTAGATGATTTGGAATGATGAGGGGTGATTAGAGATTAAATTGAGCAGTGATGAGGGGTGATTAGAGATTAGAGGTTAAAAAAATACAGAAATTTGAAAAAAAATTCAAAAAAAAATTTCAAAAAAAAATTCAGAAAATTTCCTTTAGTACTGGTTGGTGTTACCACCCGGGACTAAAGGTTGACCGGCCATGTGGAGGGCCTTTAGTCCCGGTTTTGGATTGAACCGGGACTAAAGGGTCAAGGCATTAGTACCGACCCTTTAGTCCCGGTTCATGAACCGGGACTAAAGGCCCTTACGAACCGGGACTATAGGCCCTTTTTCTACCAGTGGTTGTTGTAAATATGTAACCCCAGCATTCAAGTTTTCAGTAAAGATTATAACTAACCACATTTGCAATAATTCTCAGGTCTCAGAATTACTCATATCAATAGCATAATCAACTAGCGAGTCATAATAATAAATCTCGGATGACAACACTTTCTCAAAACAATCATAATATGATATAACAAGATGGTATCTCGCTAGCCCTTTCTGAGACCACAAAACATAAATGCAGAGCACCTTTAAAGATCAAGGACTGACTAGACATTGTAATTCATTGTAAAAGAGATCCAATCATAGTCATACCCAATATAAATTAACAATGATGAATGCAAATGACAGTTATGCTCTCCAGCTAGTGCTTTTTAATAAGAGGGTGATGACTCAACATAAAAGTAAATGGATAGGCCCTTCGCAGAGGGAAGTAGGGATTTGTAGAGGTGCCAGAGCTCGGTTTGAAATAGAGATAAATTGTATTTTGAGCAGTATACTTTCATTGTCAATGTAGCAACTAAGAGATGGCGATATCTTCCATGTCACACACATTATAGGCGGTTCCCAAATAGAATGGTAAAGTTTATACTCCCCCTCCACCAGCAAGCATCAATCCATGGCTTGTCCGAAACAACGAGTGCCTCCAACATACATCAGGTCCCAGGGGGAGTTTTGTTTGCAATTAATTTTGATTTAGTTTGCATAAAGCATGGGACTGGGCATCCCGGTGACCAGCCATTTTCTCGTGAGTGAGGAGCGGAGTCCACTCCTCTTGAGAATAACCTGCCTAACATGGAAGATAAGGGCAGCCTTGGTTGATACATGAGCTATTCGAGCATACAAAATAGAATGTTTATTTGAAGGGTTAGAGTTTGGCACATACAAATTTACTTGGAACGGCAGGTTGGTACCGCATATAGGAAGGTATAGTGGACCCATCTGGAATAACTTTGGGGTTTAAGGGATTGGATGCACAAGTAGTATTCCCACTTAGTATAGGTGAGGGCTAGCAAAAGACTGGGAAGCGACCAACTAGAGAGCGACAACAACCATGTACATGCATTAAAATTAAGAAACATTGGATGCAAGCATGAGTAGGATATAATCCACCACGAACATAAATATCATGAAGGCTATGTTGATTTGTTTCAACTACATGCGTGAACATGTGCCAAGTCAAGTCACTTAAATCATTCAAAGGAGGATACCACCCCATCATACCACATCATAACCATGTCAATAGCATGTTGGCACGCAAGGTAAACCATTATAACTCATATCTAATCAAGCATGGCACAAGCAACTATGATCTCTAATTGTCATTGCAAACATGTTTATTCATATCAGGCTGAATCAGGAACGATGAACTCATTATATTTACAAAAACAAAAGAGGTCGAGTTCATACCAGCTTTTCTCATCTCAGTCAGTGTCGTAGAATTGTCACGGCAGATGTCCTTTTGCAAGGACTTAGTTGTGGAGCCATCGCAACTAGGAAGCTTAAAGGGGTTAATCGGGACAACGACACGCGAGGTTTATACTAGTTCAGCCCCTTACGGTGAAGGAAGGCCTACGTCTAGTTGGGTTGGAATTGCTTGAGGTTTCGATGACCAGGGAGCGAGATACGCTATGCCTGGCTCTCGATCAGTTGTTTCTTGCCCTAAGCCGCCAGCGGGTCGTCCCCTTATATACACGGGTCGACGCCCTACGGCTTACAGAGTCCCGGCCGGCTCATAAACAGTGTCCGGCTCGGTGACTAGTTACTTCTACCTTACAATACAAGTCACGCCCTCATGGCGGTTTATCACCATGGGCCATAAATCGCCTGTGGGCCTTTAGACCCTTTACTGAACCGCCATCTTCACGCCTTGGTCTTGGGCTTCAGATGGGCTTCTCTTTGCGTAACCCGGCCCCTCCTGGGCGGCTTACATAAATAGTTATATCCCCAACATTAGGCCCCAGATTGATTTGAACCGGTCCATGTCAATCTTTTGAAAACCTTATGAACTGGCCTTCAGTCTTCCGTTTTGTGCGGAAACTTTAACCCGCCGTGATGTCATCATCTAGATCCGGGTTTAATCTCCGTGACGTCATCTTCAATAAAATTCATATTTTATTCTGTCATATCCTCCAACGGATCTTTGCCTTTACTGAACCTCCAGAGAATCGAGGCATTGGGGCCGCTGGATAATGATGCCTTGGTCTCCTCATTTCTCGCACCGTCTTTGTCGACCCCTCCTTATAAATAGATGCGACCTAGGCCTTTTTCATTTCCTTCAGTCGTCGTCCTCCTCGTACCTCCTTCTTTGTTGCTCAAGCTCCGCCGCCGCCGCCGTCGAACTCCTCGTCTTCACCGACTCAGGCCACTGCATCACCCTGATTCTGACCAAAAAACGACGGCGACCCTCCGCAGCTCTTCCGCATCTGTGAGTTCCTCTTGTTCCCCTTTCTCAGATCTGTATTGAAACTGTCTTGAGTTCGTCGGCGTTCTTCTCCGCCCGACGCAGACCTCCATTAGTTTTCACCTCCAATGCCTTGTTCAGATTATAAAACAACATAGAACTGCTGCGGAAAATATTTGTGCTTATCCTGTATAAGGACAGATCTCATTTCCCTTGTTTTGGAAACCCTCCGCGAGTATATGAACTTCTCTGTACTGTTTTTAGGTCTAGAAATATTTTCTTTTCTAGAACATCGTTTGATCCAAAATAATGATTGCAACTTGTGAAACCTGTTTGTTCCACACTTAGCCAAAAAACTGCCTCTATTGACTTTGTTTTCGCCATAGTAATTCATGTGACTGGTTTAAGATAATACCGGTTGTCAGCACCGCTGGCTTCTGGCGACTTAAGAAAACCTTAATCATCTTTAATACCTGCAACTATTAAACATTATCACATAGTTAACTGTATGTCATTAGGCCCCTTCTTAAGCCGCCATCTTAAATGACCCAATAATGCTTATTCTCCGGGTTATAATAAACCGGAAAATTTCCTTTATCTTGTTGTAGGCTTCAACTTACCCAATGGCACCCAAAGCTGTTAAACCTCCAATTACCTGCAACTGGGTCCCATCCACTGTTACAGAGAGAAAATTGTCCGAGTTTGTAAAGTCTGGCCATCTGCCCAAGAAGGATGTCATGTCTTATCGCGCTCCTGACCCGTCTGAAGAGAAACCTCAACCCAAGGAAGGGGAGGTGATCATTTTTACCGATCACATGAGCCGGGGATTTGCTCCTCCCGGTTCAAAATTCTTTAGAGACGTTTTGTACTTCTTTGACTTAAGACCTCAAGACATCGGGCCCAATTCCGTGTCAAATATCTGCAACTTCCAAGTTTTCTATGAGGTCTACCTTGGAGAAGAACCCAGCCTACTTTTGTTCAGGGAATTGTTCTATTTGAACCGGAAGAATGAGCGGGCCAACGGGCCCAGTCTGGAGCTTGGTGGCATATCGATTCAAAGGCGGAGAGACTGCCTGTTCCCTTATGCTGAATTGCCAAGTCATCCAAAGGATTGGAACCAGACATGGTTCTACTGCCAAGATACTTCTCCGGCTAGCGAAAACCCGCTGCCCGGCTTCCGTGCATTGCGCCTTGAACCTACTCACCCGCTGCCGGATAAGTTGACTGATGTTGAACGTCTGCCACTCACCCCCAAAATCAAGAAGATTAAAGCTCTTTTAGGGAACAGCTTAGATGGCATTGACTTGGTCCGAGTCTGGGTTGCTTGGAGAATAATTCCGTTAAGCCGCCGCCCCGGCTTAATCTGTAATTATTCAGGCGAGAAAAATGACCCTCGGCGTCATAGTCCTGACGAATTACCAGATGATGTAGTGGAAGCTACAACTCAGTCTTTGTTGAAAGAGGGCACAGTGAATAGTAACGCCTTCGGCTTACGACCTTTTTGCCAGAAGAACCCGGCCCCTACAGTAAGTTTCCAGCCGTCGGGTTATTTTTTATCATGTTATGCTATATTCTTACGCATAACCCTTTATAACCTTTTACAGGCAAATGATAACTTCTGGAAAATCCAATATGATCATGAGGTGGCCAAGAAAGCCAGGGCGGCCAAGAGAGCCAAAAAGAAAACCACCAAGCCCACCACTTCAAGGAAAAGGAAGCCAAGCGCTTCTGAGCTGTTTCAGCTTGATGATACTAATGATAATGAGGAAGAGGTAACTTTTTAGTTTCCCTTTCTCCTTTATCACTACCTTACCGATATTAACCTTCTTTCAGGAAGACACGGGCAACAGCCAACCCGTCGAGGAAGAGGTAATTATAATCTCCTCCGACTCCGAGCTTCAGCCGCGTCAGAAAATTCGAAGATTAACCCGGAAAGTAAGATTTTCACACCCTTTGGCTTACCAAGATCCTGACTTTCTTTTGAAGCAACAGCAATTTGAAAACCGGAGGCAAAACCAGACCAGCAAGGTTGCAGAGCTATCCTCCGGCTTGCCTGACACAACCCGGAAGCGTCGGACTGAGTTTATCTCCAACTTAGTCCCTTTTTTACCTTTGGCGGGTCTAATCCGTCAACCTCTCAATTCCTCTGACTCCAATTACTAGGATACCTCTCCTTCATCCGGCGAGTCCATGCAATCCAACATGCCGGCTTTTAAGACTGCCCCTGGGTAATATCAATTTATTCACCTTATGTGTTTCTTTCTTCATGTTTCTTTACTTATCTCTTTGCTTTACCCCACAGCGTGCAGGTTAAGCCCAGGAAGAAAACCAAAAAGGATAAACCAGCCCAAACCCATGTGGTGACTGAACCGGAACAGGGTATAGCTGCTCCCGACTCTTCCACACATCAACCGCCGCCTGAGCCGGCTCAAGACATTGCAGCTCCAACTTCTGACCCGCCTGCTGAAGATATTCCTGATGATTCTGTTAACCCGGAGGCACCTAGCCCAGTCAAAACGGCTGACCCAGAAGTGGAATTTCTCAAGGCTCAATTAGTTGAGCCGGCTAGGCCCACCGTCCTTGCCAAATGCTCGGCTAAAGAGGAGCTGCTAGAACACCGTAAAGCCAAGATGGATATCACCGACTATACTCATTTGAGTATTGGAGAGATCGTCTCAGGCTATATCAACCAGGTGCAAAGCAGCCGTGACCTGGAAATTGACATGGTGAAGCAAATACAACAAAAATTTGAGGTATGACTTATGCTTCCTTACTTCCAATTATACTTAATGTACCAGCCCCCAAGTCTATTGCTTATGAATAAATATGCTGTAGACTTAGAAAAATTGTTAGAGCTGCTTGCCCGGCTTAAAGAAAAATATTTAAACCGGATGTAACACAATACCTTTAAATTGCGATACACATTAGCCCCCAAGTGCCAAGTATCTTTGCTTGCAAAGTATTTGGGACTTAATATCCAGGACCGGTTTAATAATTTAGAAAGCTTCGGTATGCATTAGCCCCCAAGTGTCAAGTATCTTTGCTTGCAAAGTGCTTGGGGCTTAATATTATTTATCATAATCTTGACTACTATCCGGTGCAATGCAGGCCACCATAAGTCAATTTGAATCGGAGATCGCTGACTTGAAGAACTGCCTGGCAGCCCAGGAGATTGAACTTCAAAAGGCCAACTCCAAATTTGAATTCAGCGTCTCTGAACAAGAGAAGCTGAAGAAAAATTTTGAGTCGGAGAAGAAAACTTGGACTGACGAAAAGGCCGGACTGGTGACCCGGGCCGAGACAGCAGAGGCGTCGCTGGCAAACGTAACATCCGAACTTACCGGCTTACAACGCCAGATATCTCGGATGGTCTCAGCGATCTTCGGTAAGTTATATTAAGCAAGCATTAAATATTTTAAATATTCCTTCCATTGTTACCTGAGGTTTACCTTATACTTACCAATACAGGCCCAGGAGCACAAACTTCAAGCAGAATATGCTGATCAAATTGAAGGCGGTGTATACTCTAGTAGAGCAAATGCACATCGGGTCACAACGTGCCTTGGCCGTTGTAGACTTATCAAATGATGTGCCCCACCTCTTGCAAGATGTGTTATGACGGCTTGCTGTACTTCCTCAGTGAATTCAAGAGTTGAGACGGGCCCAACCAAGAGCCGGAGCAATAGCCGCTTTGAGTTGGGCCAAAGCTTGGTTACCAGAGCTAGACCCGGCCGACATCGCTCTTGGGTATCCAAGTTTAAAGGAGGATGGTACTCCATTTGATGAAAAGGATTTCACCACCTGCGTGAAGGATATACGCCCTGTGGCCAGTCAAATTGGGAACGACACTACCTCACCAAGTGTCAGCCAGGTTATGACAAGGAGAATCAGAGAATCCCCACGCCGCATTATGACGATGTCAGCTTGATCCCTCGAATCCGTAAGCATACCTTTGCCCCTGAAGTCGACCCGACCGGGTTAATAGATGATGAAGCTGAGTTTGAGGCCTTGAGTGGCATTGACTGGGCCTCATCATCCTTCCAGGACAAAACAACCGGCGGAGAGGCGGAGAAGGATAACCCGGAGGCTTCAAGTCAACCCCAAGAGTAGATTGCCAGGTGCCACCTGCTTATGTCGTTGTAGAAAGACAATGCCGCATCATTCAGACTCGGGGAGTCTTGTAATAGAGTAGAAAATACTTTGAGTTTTGCTATGCCTTTGCGCATGCTTATGGCCCTTAATACTTGCATAAGCCGCCGTCACTATGCACTTTGTAGTTTATATGAATTTGTTATGTCCTTTGCAGAAATGTCTTGCATTGCCCTGTGATGCTTACGGCTGCTTTTCCGGCTTATATAAGCTAACCCCTGAGGGTAAGTTTAACTCCTGAAAATTGGCACATAAAAGTTCACCTGGTACTTAACAACCTGATGTAACCAATATTAATCCTGGAAGATTGCAATGTATTCCATTGTATTTTCAAGAGGGTCGCAAGATATCCAATGTTGACACTTGTAAAATATGATGAACAAAATTCAAGGGTTTCTGATTCGAATACGATCAGTGAACCGTCCCAAAGGGGTTGAGCTAAGATTCGGATATGATCTGTTAGCCCCCAGTGGCTGTGGCGATGCCGATCAAGTGGGTATCGACAACTATGTTCTCTTTGGTTCGAATACGACCTATGTGTGAACAGGAAGCCCCCAAGTGACCATAAGAGTTGTTTAATGACGCAGATTCGAATACGATCCACGTCAGACCCAAAGGGGTTAAGCTATGATTCAAATATGATCAAGAAGCCCCCAAGTGGGTTTGGCAGTATGCCGATCAAGTGGGTATCGACATCTATGTTCTCTTTGGTTCGAATACGACCTATGTTTGAACAAGAAGCCCCCAAGTGATCATGGCTAGATTCAGATATGATCATAAGCCGGACCAAAGGAAAGCCGGATTCAGATATGATCCGCTTCTCCTTGGTTATCTCCACCACCTGACAAAGAAAACACATAAACCTTTTTTGGGAGTGGAAAAAGGGACAGAGGTCCTGCTTTATTGCTTTATGTAATATACATAGTATAAGTATATACACATTAGAACCAATGGCTCAAGTATAATAAGGCCGAAGATGAGCGATATTCCACGGCCGACGGGTCTCCTCCCCCGACTTACATGAGTCTTTGTGCTCCCGAACGTTGATAAGGTACTATGATCCGTTGTTCAGATTCTTGCTGACCACAAAGGGTCCTTCCCAAGGAGGGGATAGCTTGTGCATGTCAGATTGATCCTGGATGAGTCGGAGCACTAAGTCGCCTTCCTGAAATGTTCTAGACCTAACCCGGCGGCTGTGGTAGCGGCGCAGGTCTTGCTGGTAAATCGCCGAGCGGGCTATTGCCAAGTCTCGCTCTTCATCCAATAGGTCAAGTGCGTCTTGCCGAGCTTTTTCATTGTCTTCCTCAACATAAGCCGCCACACGGGGTGAGTCATGACGGATGTCACTTGGCAGGACCGCCTCTGCTCCATACACCATAAAGAAAGGCGTGTAACCTGTAGATCTGTTAGGTGTAGTATTGATGCTCCAAAGTACAGAAGGTAACTCCTCCACCCAACAACCCAGCGTTCGCTTCAAGGGGACCAAGAGCTGGGGCTTGATACCCCTCAAGATTTCTTGATTAGCTTGTTCTGCTTGACCATTGGATTGAGGGTGAGCCACAGGTGAAACATCAAGCCGGATATGCTCTCGTTGACAGAACTCTTCCATAGGTCCTTTGGAAAGGTTAGTGCCATTATCAGTTATAATGCTGTGTGGAAAACCAAAGCGAAAAATCACCTTTTTCATAAACTGGACCGCTGTGGCTGCATCACACTTACTGACTGGCTCCGCCTCCACCCACTTTGTGAACTTGTCAACCGCCACCAAGAGGTGCGTCTTTTTATCCTTAGACCTTTTGAAAGGCCCGACCATATCCTGCCCCCAGACTGCAAACGGCCAAGTAATTGGAATCATCCTCAATTCTTGAGTCGGCACATGGGCTCGTCGTGAGAATTTCTGACATCCGTCACATTTACTGACCAGGTCTTCTGCATTAGCATGAGCCGTCAGCCAATAAAACCCATGACGGAAAGCTTTGGCCACAAGAGATTTTGAGCCGGCGTGATGACCACAATTGCCTTCATGAATCTCATGAAGGATCTCCTGACCCTCTGTAGGTGACACGCAACGTTGAAATGCTCCAGTGACGCTGTAGTGATGTAACTCGCCATTAACAATTGTCATGGACTTGGACCGCCGGACGATTTGTCTTGCCAAGGTCTCATCTTCAGGCAACTCTCCTCGGGTCATGTAAGACAAATAAGGGACTGTCCAATCCGGGATAACATGGAGAGCCACCACCAGCTGTGCCTCCGGGTCTGGTATTGCCAGATCTTCCTCTGTAGGTAACTTAACAGAAGGATTATGCAAAACATCCAGAAAGGTGTTAGGCAGCACTGGCTTACGCTGAGACCCCAGCCGGCTTAAGGCATCAACCGCCTCGTTCTTCCTTCGATCAATGTGTTCCACCGCATAACCCTTGAAATGTCCAGCCACAGCATTGACTTCACGACGGTAAGCCGCCATAAGGGGATCTTTAGAGTCCCACTTGCCTGACACTTGTTGAGCCACAAGATCTGAGTCTCCCAAGCATCTTACCCGGCTCAAGTTCATCTCTTTGGCCATCCGGAGACCATCACTAGTGCAGAACAGGGCAATAGCACCGGTTCGTAAGGCCCTTTAGTGCCGGTTTCGGAACCGGCACTAACATTTCGGCACTAAAGGCCCCCCCCCTTTAGTACCGGTTCAGCACGAACCGGTGCTAAACGGCAACCACGTGGCACGAGCCAGCTCCGGGGGCCGGGAGCCCTTTAGTACCGGTTGGTAACACCAACCGGTACTAAAATGTTTGGGGGATTTTTGGTTTTATGATTTGTTTTCCATTTAATTTTGTGTTTTCCATTTTAATTCTTTTTCATTTGCTGGTATTTTACGGTACTACACATTGTACACGTTATGCATATATATATATAAATAGAATTTCTAGTAGAACCAATCATATATATATCATCAATGCCTCACAAACCACCATATTAATTTACACATACACACATGTATAGCTACATATGCATGTTGCCTTCGGATCCAGTGGCATTAGCCTAATTGGTGCCTTCGGATCACGATGACAATTGGAAGTGGTTCATGACCTGTTCGATGGGGGCGGTAGCGGGTAATAGTATTCTCCCTTCGGATTTATGACCTGGTCGAGCAAAAATCCCGCTATTTCCTCTTGAAGTGCTTCTACGCGCTCCGTTTCTAGGAGCTTGTCCCGCACCTCTTTGAACTGTTAAGAAGGAGATCAATATGCATGTGTATTAGTTGTGTGACTAGATATCGATAATGGTGTAAAAATTGTGAATAGTGTTCTGACAAGCGTACCCATTCCCGTCTTTGAGATCTGCTCCTTTTGGACGCCATCATGCGAATGTTCTCGCAAACGCAGTATCCACAGAGATTAGTCCCCTGCGCCTGCTTCAGGGCCTTTATTACGAGAATGGAATTTAATTTGATCAGATAATAATTAATCAAGCATGATAATTAAAGAGATGGCAGCTAGCTAGCTAGCTAGTACTACTTAATTACTTACCTTGGATCGAAACCATTTCAGCTGTGGTTTCCATTCGCCTTCCGTGACGCTATTGAACCTTGCCCAAGCCCTGCCCGCCGACAAAGAAAATGAATAAAGGGGTTATTAAATAGTTCATATCATGAAATGACGAACTAAATAGGCCGAGATATATAGTTAATAATGATTGAAATTACCTGTTGACTATCCCATACAAGATGTTGTAGTCACTATTTGCTTTGTGTAGCGAGTCTAGTATTTCAACTGTTCCGGCGTCAACTTTAATGATACACAAGATCCAGTGAAATCTGCATGCACACACGTTTGCATGCCTTAATTAAGCGGGCATATGTAAGCAAAAACATGTAGCTAGCTAGTAGGCAAAAACAGAGAATTTGTAGTACAAGAAAGTGTGACTCACTCGAGTTGTAAGGAAGTAGTATATCTTCATTATATTTGAGGCGCTTCAAGAACTCTAGCATGCCGTCCTCTACCTGCTTTTCATAATACTTGCTCATTTTCCATGTGTATTGATTAACGGTGTTTTGGTCAATGAACCCAATGCCATAGCGTCCACCTTTTCTCATTTCATACATCTTCATCCTGCATAATACCACAAAAAAGAATATAGTGAGGATAATTACAGGTAATGATTGATCAAAAGGATCACTACAGCTAGCTTGAGACTTAAATTACAGAAAGAAATCACTTACAGACAATAGCAACTGACGATAGATTTGTCGAGTGCGTCTTGATTGTATAACTGAAACAGTTCAGAATACTCAATGGCCCCAGCTTTCTCATGGTAGTAATGATCCTTCTTGACCTACACCATGAGGGACTCTCGATCGGATCTCTTGGTAATGTCCATGTACCATTGATGCAATTCATACATTCTCGTTGGGAGCTTCTTGACATCTTCTGGCTTGACCAAAGGTTGGCCCCGGACATATTTCCGTTTTATTTCCTCCTCTGTAATCACAGGCATGTCCTCGATCTCGAGGAGTTGTCCAACAGTGATCTTGAGTTCTTCAGCCTGCATTATATGCTCCTGGCTATTACCACATCGCCCACCTCGGGAACGTAAACTGTTTGGCCACAATAATATTGGGCGCGCGTACTGTCACGTGTTGTCGGCACAACAAGCGGGGGGGTCGATTGCGCCGCCTGTTCTCCCAGCTGGGCAACGGTTTTCCCGCATTTTTCGACAGCTGCTTGTTGTTTGCTCGATCTCGAGCTCGCCTCCTTCTGTAGATGTTGTCGATGTAACTTCCTGATGTGGCGCTCATAGTCTGTGTCAACAGGCTTAGGAGCTGGTGGTTGAGCCATACGAATGAAGTGGTCAACTACTTCCACAGGCACTTCCTCCCTTGGCGGCGGTGGCGGTTTCGGTCCAAAATGGGCGTCGACTTCTGCCCGCACCATGGCATTGGTTTGCTCCTCGGTCCTGTCGTAAGCCCTCACAGGAAAAGGAGTAGTGAGGTTTGGACCATATTTATATCGCTTGCCTCCGCCTGTACTTCCTGTACTATGACCTCGACTGGTACCGCTACGCAGCATAGCTGCGGGGTGTCTCTTCTGCGATTGCTGAGGCGGTGGAGACGGCTGGCGGGGCTGAGTTGGACGAGGAGGAGTGGCCTGAAGCTGTGCCGGACTTGGAGGAGGAGTGGCCTGAGGTTGTGCCGGACTTGGAGGAGGAGTGGACGTCTGACGCTGTGTCGGACTTGGAGGAGGAGTGGCTTGACACTTTGCCGGACTTGGAGGAGGAGGAGTGGCCTCACGCGTTGGTGGACTTGGAGGAGCGGGAGTCTGCTGACTCGGTGGCGGACTTCGACGAGGAGTCGGGTGACGCGGTGTCGGTGGCCTTCGAAAAATGATGCAATCCTTTCTCCATAGGATGATACGATGTTTGGCATCTCCGAGTGTGTGCTCCTCATCACCTCCAGGAATGTCAAGCTCTAGCCCCGAATATTGGTCCACCACCTCATCAACCAAGACACGAGCATAGCCCGCTGGAATCGGGTTGCAATGGAAGGTTCCCTCGGGGGAATTTGAAAAAGCAACGGCGTCCGCCACCTTCATGGATATGTTCTTCATTTTGAAGTGTAGCTCGCAGTTAGTGTTCTCCATGATGTCATCCACGGGGTATCTATCCAGCACTATTGCGTCGCCCGGGGCGGAACCCACGCTGCTTCTCGGCATGGATGGGGCGGTGGTATCCAATGCTGGCTAAGTGAGTCGATCTGCTCCTGCTGCCGCTGGAATTTAGCTGCCAATTCCGCTTAACTTGCTTCTAGGCCTTGAAGGCGTTCATAGTCGAGCTTCCTTTTCTCCTCCTCCATCTTCCTCTTCTTCTCCTCCGCAATCTTCTTTCTCGCACGGGTTCTGTAGTCGGCGTTCCAGTCCGAAAACCCCTCATACCACGGAATAGCGCCCTTGCCTCATGTTCTTCCCGGGTGTTCAGGATTTCCCAGGGCACGCGTAAGCTCGTCGTTCTCTCTATTGGGCTGGAACACCCCCGATCGAGCCTCTTCTATTGCAACAAGTAGCGCATCGTCGGCTCCGTTCAGACATGCCTTCGTCGAAACATTGCCTGTCTTCGGGTCCAACTCCCCCCCATGCGCATAGAACCAAGTCCTGCACCTAGGGGGCCAGCTCTTACTAACCGGAGTGACACCTGCATCCTCCATCTCTTTCTCAGACTTATCCCACTTAGGCATTGCCACCGCGTAGCCACCTGGCCCCAGCTTATGGAACTTATACTTTTTTTCGGCATTCTTCTTGTTTATTCTCGACCGTTCCTTAGCTAATTCTGAATCCTTGAATTTCACGAAATCGTCCCAATGAGCACTTTGATTCTATAGTATCCCCTCGAATACTGGAGTCTTCCTTCCTCCCTTGACGTACTTCTCCCACGTCATTCTCTTGTGGTTATTGAATGCAACCGCCATCTTCCTAAAAGCAGCGTCCTTGACTTTCCGCACGTCTGCTTCTGTGAAATTATCTGGTAAGGTGAAATGTTCCATGAGAGTATCCCAAAGCAGATTTTTTTGCTTCTCGTCGACAAAAGTAACATCTAGACATGGATTTGCTGGCTTTCTCCATTCTTGAAGGGAGATCGGGAGTTGGTCCTTCACAATAACTCCGCCCTGACGAACGAACTTGTCCGCAATCTTCTTAGGCGCTAATGGTTCGCCATTAGGTCTGATTGCCTCGATATTGTACTTTACGCCCTCCTTCAACTTTTTGTTCGGGCCTCGTTTCGTCCTTTTGCCTGAAGATTTGCTCGATCCGGATGGCTGAAAGAAGAAAGATCGATTCGTTAATATATCTTCAACTCATTTAAAACATGCGATGATCACCAGATTCCTGCTTATATAAATATATATACCTCGCCGGTGTTTGTTGTTTCAGGATCAACATGTTCTTCGTCGTAGTTCATGACTTCATCTTCTCGGTCGTCGCGATCGAATATCATATCACCCTCTCCGGTGTTGTTTAGAAATTCGGAGCCGTCAAAATCTTCTTCATTCTGATCATCATCTGGCCCGCGTATGATATCGAGCATGGTCTGTTCTCTCTCTCTATCGGTATTATCCGCCATAGCTTTTATTTAACTATGCCAAAAGAAATATAAAACAATTTAGTATAATCTCGAATAATAGATATAATCTCGAATACATCGTCTCTAATAATAGATATAATCTCGAATACATAATCTCGAATAAGAGAAGGAACCATCACTGGATCATAGCTTGGGTGATCTCCCCAAAGAACCTGCCAGGTATTGGAGAACCTGACGTCCATAGCAGCCATGTAGCGATGGACGTGCTCGTCCTCCTCCCTGACACGGCCACGTACCACCTCCGGCGGGGCTGGCTCCCTCCACACCGAAAGTGGCCCACGTGAATGCCACCAAAGGAGATGCGGGTCGACGACGGGGCCCGGGGCCGGGTTCCTCACCAAGCGTCGCGCCCCTGAAGGTAGCACCTCCCAGTGCCAGCCCGGCGGAGCCCAGTCCCGCACATGGGTCCTCTGAAGCAGGACGTCGTCGCGGACGTGTCGACGGCGAGGATGCGGGCCGGGCATCGTCGACAACAAAATACTATATGACGCAAAAGTAAAGTAACATTTTTTAAATGATGGATTGTGATGATTTCATATATGCAAATTCTAAATTTTATAACTAAAAATATAAGAAACTAAAAAAACATCGATCATCGTCTAACAATTTGAAATTAACCTAATTCATCTAGCTAGCTAAAACTAACATTTCCAAAATTTCTAACATTTCTATATAACTAACATTTCTATAACATTTGACATTATATATATTATAACTAACATTTCTACATACTATTTGACATTTATCTAATCTAATTAATTAATTCATCTAAAACTTTGTATGAAAAACAGAAAAACAGAAAAAACTGAAAGCTAAAAACAGAAAAATTGTGTGTGTGTGCGTGTCTAGTGTGTGTGTAGTGTGTGTGTGTGTGCATGTAGTGTGTGTGTGCGCGCGCACGTGTGTGTGCGCTACGGTTGGCGCCGGCGCCGGCGCCGGTGTGCGCTACGATCGATTGGAGGGAGGAGAGGGGTCGGGGGAGGGGCTCACAGCGCGCGCAGGCAAGGTCGAGGCGACAGCGACGGCGAGGGTGAGGTCGATCCAAAGGCGACGGCAACGGCGAAGCGAGGGGATCGGCGACCGGGACGGCGACGGGGGTGCCGCGGAGTCGACGGGGACGACGCGACGAGGACGGGGGCGTCGCGGAGTCGACGGGGACGGCGCAACGGGGGCGACGACGGCGCGGGACGAGGCGGCGGAAGAGAGAAGTGGGAGATGAGAAACTGAAAATTTTCGAAGTGTTTCTTATATAGGGGACACCTTTAGTACCAGTTGGAGCCACCAACAGGGGGGGGGGGGGGGAGCACCCCCCTTTAGTACCGGTTCCTGGCTCCAACCGGTACTAAAGGCCCCCCTTTAGTACCGGTTGGTGCCACGACCAAGTACTAAAGGGGGTGCACTGCCAGGCGAGGGGCGCAGAAGTTTAGTCCCACCTCGCTAGCCGAAGGGCGCTCACACCTGCTTATAAGCCCTGCCGCCGCTGCTGTCTCGAGCTCCTCTCTAAAGCAGGCCTTCTGGGCCTACCTCTGCTACTCTGCCCTGTGGGGCCTATTGGGCTTGCGGGCCTGCATCCTGGCCCAACAACAGGTTGGGTTTCTAGTCGTATGCAGGCCGCTGTGGCCCGGTAGGTGGGCTTTTTTCATTTAGTTTTTTCTTTTCTGCTTTATTTATTTTGTTTTATTTATTTTTAGTTGTTTTTTGTTGTATTTAGAGTTTCTTTGTTAATATTTTTGATAGTTTTTAGAAACTTTCAGTTAGTGCCAGTAGTTTTTAAATTTGAATAGTTTAAATTTTGAATTATTTGAAATTTGTGTGAATCACTAGTTTGTGAATAACTTAACTTTAAAAATACATTTTCCAGTGATTCTTTTTTATTATGTTTAATATTAGGGTGTTTTATCATTATATTCAATTTGGTAATGCTTAAGTTATTTAAAAATGAAATGCCTTTGTAACGGATGAGTTTTCGTCCGAAACCCTGATACTTCGAAACAGATTGTCCATTTTGTACACGAAGTGTATCCGGTTTTTGCGGTAACCCTCTCTACTTTTTTGCACATGCTATGTGGGTGAAATTATGATACCATGCCAACTTTCATCCTTTTCTGAGTTCATTTGAAATGCTTTTCAATTTCAGGGTCATTTAGCTGAAAAAATCAATAAATGCATGAAAGAATTTGCTTGCACATTCTTTTTTCTTCGCGTTTCAAATTCCAAAACACATAACTAGCTACCCTAACTATTACAGAGATTCCCTCCTGGGTGTGAAACACAGAAGAAAGTGATGATAGCTAAGCCGATCACATCCCAGATCTTTGGGTGTGAAACTTTTTCTTCGCGTGCGTCCCTTTGCGTCGTAGCCATGGAAAATCTTCATCATTTAACGGGATGCTCGGGTCAATATTCACTGTGAACGGAGCAATTTCATCAAACTTTTCATAATCTTCTGACTTGTCTGTCTTGTCATCCACTCCCACGATGTTTCTCTTCCCAGAAAGAACTATGTGCCGCTTTGACTCATCGTACGATGCATTCGCTTCCTTATCTTTTCTTTTTCTGGGCTTGGTAGACATGTCCTTCACATAGAAAACCTGTGCCACATCATTGGCTAGGACGAATGGTTCGTCTGCATACGCAAGATTGTTGAGATCCACTGTTGTCATTCCGTACTGCGGGTCTTCCGTTACCCCGCCTCGTGTCATATTGACCCATTTGCACCGAAACAAAGGGACCTTCAAACCACGTCGATAGTCAAGTTCCCATATGTCTTGTATATAACCATAATATGTTTCCTTTCCCGTCTTGGTTTCTGCATCAAAGCGGACACCACTGTTTTGGTTGGAGCTCTTCTTATCTTGGGCGATCGTGTAAAATGTATTACCATTTATCTCGTACCCTTTGAAAGTCATTATATTCGAAGATGGTAACTGGGACAACAAGTACAGGTCATCTTCAATAGAGGTGTCATGCATGGTACGTGCTTGCAACCAGCTGGCGAAACTCCTGGTTTGTTCACGTGTAATCCAGTCATCAGACCGCTCCGGGTGTTTGGAGCGTAGCAAATTCTTGTGTTCATCCATATACGGAGCCACCAAGGCGGAATTCTATAGAACTGTGTAGTGTGCTTCAGTGAGAGAATGTCCGTCCATACATATTATTTGTTCCCCTCCTAGTGTGCCTTTTCCATCTAGTCTGCCCTTATGCCGCGATTCAGGAACACCAATCGGCTTAAGGTCGGGAATAAAGTCAATACAAAACTCAATGACCTCCTCATTTTGACGGCCCTTGGAGATGCTTCCTTCTGGCCTAGCTTGCATGACCCTGATGTATGCCGTCTTTTCCGTGCATACGTTGCTGGTCCTCCCGTGCCTCAGGTGTTCTTTTGTCTTCCCATACACGCCCAAGAAGCCAAGCAGGGTCACACAAAGATTCTTCGTCACGTGCATCACGTCGATTGCGGAGCGGACCTCGAGGTCTTTCCAATAGGGCATGTCCCAAAATATAGATTTCTTCTTCCACATGGGTGCGCGTCCGTCACCGTCATTCGGAACAGGTTGTCCACCAGGACCCTTTCCAAAGACCACCTTCAAATCCTTGACCATATCATGTACATCAGCACCAGTACGGTGGCGAGGCTTCGTCCGGTGATCTGCCTCACCTTTGAAATGCTTGCCTTTCTTTCTTACGGGATGCCTGCTCGGAAGAAATCGATGATGTCCCAGGTACACATTCTTCTTACAATTAGCCATATATATACTGTCGGTATCGTCCAAACAGTGCGTGCATGCGCGGTATCCCTTGTTTGTCTGTCCTGAAAGGTTACTGAGAGCAGGCCAATCATTGATGGTCACGAACAACAACGCCTTTAGGTCAAATTCTTCCCCCATGTGCTCATCCCACGCACGTACACCTGTTCCATTCCACAGTTGTAAGAGTTCTTCAACTAATGGCCTTAGGTACACATCAATGTCATTGCCGGGTTGCTTAGGGCGTTGGATGAGCACTGGCATCATAATGAACTTCCGCTTCATGCACAACCAAGGAGGAAGGTTATACAAACATAGAGTCACAGGCCAGGTGCTATGGTTGCTGCTCTGCTCCCCAAAAGGATTAATGCCATCTGCGCTTAGACCAAACCATACGCTCCTTGCGTCATCTGCAAACTCCTTCCCGTACTTCCTTTCGATTTTTCTCCACTGCGACCCGTCAGCGGGTACTCTCAACTTTCCGTCTTTCTTACGGTCTTCTCTGTGCCATCGCATCGCCTTGGCATGCTCTTTGTTTTGGAACAAACGTTTCAACCGTGGTATTATAGGAGCATACCACATCACCTTGGCAGGAATCTTCTTCCTGGGGCGCCGGCCCTCGACATCACCAGGGTCATCGCGGCAGATCTTATAGTGCAATGCACCACATACCGGGCAAGCGTTCAAATCCTCGTACTCACCGCGGTAGAGGATGCAATCATTAGGGCATGCATGTATCTTCTGCACCTCTAACCCTAGAGGGCAGACAACCTTCTTTGCTTCGTACGTACTCTCGGGCAATTCGTTGTCCTTTGGAAGCATATCCTTTATCATTACCAGCAACTTTCCAAATCCCTTGTCAGATACACCATTCTCTGCCTTCCATTGCAGCAATTCCAGTGTGGTGCCCAGCTTTTTCTTGTCACCTACGCAATTCAGGTACAACAATTTTTTGTGATCCTCTAACATGCGCTGCAACTTCTTCTTCTCCAAATCACTTGCGCAGTTTCTCTTTGCATCGGTAATGGCCCGACCTAGATCATCGACGGGCTCATCTGATGCCTCTTCTTCAGCTTCTTCCCGCATTGCCGGCTCAGCTTCTTCCCCCATTGTTGTATCATCGTATTCAGGGAACCCATGGCCAGGATAGCTGTCGTCGTCCTCTCCTTCTTCATTGTCTTCCATCATAACCCCTCTTTCTCCGTGCTTGGTCCAAACATTATAATGGGGCATGAAACCGGTCTTAAACTGGTGGACGTGAATGGTTCTTGACGTAGAGTAATTGTGACCATTCTTACAGCGAGCACATGGACAAGGCATAAAACCATCCGCCCGCTTGTTTGCCTCAGCCGCAAGTAGAAAAGTACGCACGCCCTCAACGAACTGGGGAGAGCATCGGTCATCATACATCCATTGCCGGCTCATCTTCATTACACAACACCGAATAGACCAAATTAACACAAGTTCATACATAAAGTTCATACAACACTTAAATGCAACAAACAAATAACTCTCTAGCTAAAGCATTTAAATGCAACAACAAATACGATCAAGATCGCAACTAAGGTAACAATGGATCCAACAGCATAATGATACCAAGCCTCACTATCGATGGCATATTTTCTAATCTTTGTAATCTTCAAGCGCTTTTTCTCCATCTTGATCTTGTGATCATCGACGACATCGGCAACATGCAACTCCAATTCCATCTTCTCCCCCTCAATTCTTTTCAATTTTTCTTTCAAGTACTCGTTTTCTCTTTCAACTAAATTTAACCTCTCGGCAATAGGGTCGGTTGGAATTTAAGGTTCACATACCTCCTAGAAAAAATTTCTATGTCAACTTGATGGGCATAATTTGTCATAAACACGAAATGCAACTAGTTTTAAAAGAGAATATACATACCACATCCGAATCATAACAAGGACTAGGGCCGACGGGGACGGATATCAAAACCATGGCACTATATGTATAACAAACAACGTACGGGTAAGATAATTATACGAGTAACTATATATCCAAATCACACACATCAATTTTTATATAAAATTTCATGAACAAGAGGCTCACCACAAGGTGGTGCCGGCGACGGGACGGTGCGGGCGATCGACGGTGGCTACGATGGAGATTTAGAAGGCACTAAGTAAACCACACCTACATATGCAAACTAAGTGTTATTTTTGACCTCAAATTGCATATAAATCAAATACTAGCACATATATATATATATATATCCTCCCAAATTACTAAACTCACAAATTAATCACTATATAAACCAATGCAAGAGCTAATCTAGCAATGAGAGATGAAAGGACAAAGTTGCTAACCTTTGTGATCATTTGAATGGATGAGGGCCTTCAAATCTTGAAAAAATTTGGGCAAATTTTGTGATGAACTCGAGAGGAAGAAGGGAAGAACAGAGGAGAGGGCGAGAAAGGGGGAAGAACAGAGTGCTGGTGGACGAAGGGTTTATATAGGATGATCTTTAGTACCGGTTCGTGGCACGAACCGGTACTAAAGGTGCTGGAGGGGCCCCACTCTGACAACATCCTGCCACCACTCTCATTAGTACCGGTTCGTGGCACGAACTGGTGCTAAAGGTTCGCCACGAACCGGTACTAATGAAAGCGGCCCGGCTAGCCATTGGAACCGGCACTAATGTATACATTAGTGCCGGCTCAAATACAAACCGGCACTAATGTGCTTCACGATTGACCCTTTTTCTACTAGTGCATGGAGTAAGGCCTCGTACTCAGCTGCATTGTTAGTACAAGGAAACATAAGCCGGAGTACATAACAAAATTTGTCACCTCGAGGGGAAGTTAACACGATTCCAGCCCCCGAGCCTTCCAACTGTCTGGACCCATCAAAGTGAATAGTCCAATAAGTGTTATCGGGCTTCTCCTCAAGTGCCTGTAGCTCTGTCCAGTCATTGATGAAATCCACCAAAGCTTGAGACTTAATGGCAGTGCGTGGTACGTACTTCAGACTATGAGGCCCGAGCTCGATGGCCCACTTGGCTACTCTTCCTGTAGCCTCTCTGTTCTGAATAATGTCTCCCAAGGGGGCAGAACTTTACCACAGTGATAGGGTGACCTTGAAAGTATTGCTTCAGCTTCCAGCTTGCCATGAACACCCCGTAAACAAGTTTCTGCCAATGTGGATATCTTTGTTTTCACTCGATGAGTACCTCACTGACATAATAAACCGGCCGTTGAATCGGGTGCTCCTTACCAGCCTCCTTGCGCTCTACCACAATTGCCACACTGACGGCTCGTGAATTAGCAGCCACATATAATAGCAAAGGCTCTTTGTCAATGGGAGCTGCAAGAACTGGCGGCTCAGATAACTGCCTCTTCAAATCCTCAAAAGCAGCATAACAACATTACTCCAGACAAAGGTGTCCGCCTTCTTCATCAGTTGGTACAGCGGTAGGGCCTTCTCACCTAACCGGCTTATGAACCGGCTTAAAGCGGCAACACGACCCGCCAGTCGCTGAACATCATTGATACATGCCGGTTTAGCCAAAGAAGTGATTTCCTTAATCTTCTCCGGATAAGCCTCGATGCCCCTGTTTGAGACCAAGAATCCCAAAAGCTTGCCTGCAGGCACACCAAATACACACTTCTCCGGATTAAGCATCATTTTGTAAACCCGGAGATTTTCAAAGGTTTCTCTGAGATCAGATATCAAGGTTTCCGCCTCTCTGGATTTCACCACTATATCATCCACATAAGCATGAACATTGCGCCCAATCTGATTGTGGAGACAATTCTGTACACACCATTGATAAGTCGCCTGGGCACTCTTGAGCCCAAAAGGCATAAACACATAGCAGAAGGCTCCGAACGGAGTGATGAAAGCCGCCTTCTCCTGGTCATTAACTGCCATCTTGATCAGATGATAACCAGAGTAAGCATCCAAAAAGCTCAAGCGCGCACAACCCGCCGTAGCATCAATGATTTGATCAATACGAGGGAGAGCAAAAGGATCAGCTGGACAAGCCTTATTTAAGTCCGTGTAATCCACACACATCCGCCAGGTGCCGTTTTCTTGAGCACGAGCACCGGGTTAGCCAACCACTCCGGGTGAAAAACTTCGAGAATGAACCCAGCCGCCAAGAGCCGGGCGACCTCTTCTCCTATAGCTTTTCGTCGTTCCTCATTGAATCGCCGCAGAAACTGCCTGACCGGCTTATACTTCGGATCAATATTAAGAGTGTGCTCAACGAGTCCTCTCGGTACACCCGGCATGTCAGAAGGCTTCCATGCAAAGATGTCCCGATTCTCACGGATGAACTCGATGAGCGCGCTTTCCTATTTAGGATCCAAGTTGGCACTGATTTTGAATTGCTTAGATGTATCGCCCGGAGTAAAATCAACAAGCTTAGTCTATGCAGCCAATTTAGACTTCATGGCCGGGTCATGCTCCATAGTCGGCTTCTTGAGGGAGGTCATATCCGCCGGGTCAACATTATCTTGATAAAATTTGAGCTCCTCAGTTGCACAGACAGACTCGGCGTAAGCCGCATCGCCTTCTTCACACTCCAGGGCCACCTTTCGGCTTCCATGCACAGTGATGGTACCCTTGTAACCCGGCATCTTGAGCTATAGATAAACATAACACGGCCGCGCCATGAACTTGGCATAAGCCGGCCGCCCGAACAAAGCGTGATATGGCCTCTTGATTTTCACCACTTCAAAAGTTAACTTTTCCGCCCTAGAATCATGCTCGTCTCCGAAGGCCACCTCTAGCTCAATCTTACCCACAGGATATGCCGACTAACCAGGCACCACTCCATGGAAGACGGTGTTGGAAGTCTTTAAATTCTTATCAGTTAAGCCCATGCTCCGAAAGGTGTCGTAATAGAGGATGTTGATGCTGCTACCTCCATCCATGAGCACCGTAGTAAATTTATAAACACCAACCTGCGGTGCCACTACCAGGGCCAGTTGACCCGGATTATCAACCCGGGGAGGGTGATCCTCCCTGCTCCAGACAATAGGCTGTTCCGACCACCTCAAGTAATGAGGGACTGCCGGCTCAACGGAATTCACCGCCCTCCTATGAACTTTCTGATCACGTTTACACAAACTTGTGGTGAACACGTGATACTGCCCACTGTTTAGTTGTTTTGGATGGCTCTGATAACCCGACTGCTGCTGCTGCTAACCTCCTTGACCAGACTTTTGTTGATTATAACCACCCTGGCTTCCCTGGAAACCGGATCCTGAACCGCCGCCCGGGCCATGAAAGCCGCCAGCTCCTGAGCCGCCGCCTGGGCCTTGATTGCGATCGAATGTATTAGAATTCTTGAAAGCCTTCATGATTGCGCAATCCTTTCATAAATGAGTCGCTGGTCGTTCCCGGGTGTCATGTTTCGGGCAGGGCTCATTGAGTAGTTGCTCAAGAGATGGACCTGACCCGCCAAACCGAGGGGGTGGCTTTCCTTTGCGCTTCTTATTGTTACCCTGTGCATTGGCCACAAATTCCGGGTTACCATCCGCCTTACGCTTATTGCCTCCTTGACTCGCCGGGTTATGCTGCTGACCCTTTCCATTACCGTTCTTCTTTCCCTTCCCTGTCTTTTCCTCATCAGACGCGGGATCCTTGGTACTATCAGAATCAGCATACTTGACTAAAGCCGCCATCAGCGTCCCCATATCGTTGCAATCACGCTTAAGGCGCCCCAGTTTCTGTCTCAGAGGCTCAAAGCGGCAATTCTTCTCCAGCTTGAGAACTGCTGAGCCAGCATCCATCTTGTTAGACGAATGTATTATATCTTTGACCCAGCGCACCCAATGAGTCGTAGATTCACCTTCCTCCTGCTTACAATTTGTCAGATCCAAAATCGACATAGACTGCTTGCAAGTGTCCTTGAAGTTCTGGATGAAACGGGCCTTTAGCTCTGCCCATGAACTAATGGAATTGGGGGGCAAACCCTTTAACCAAGAACGGGTCGTTCCGTCCAACATCATGGTGAAGTATTTAGCCATCGCTTCATCGCTAACCTCCAGCAGCTCCATGGCCATCTCGTAACTTTCAATCCACGCCCCAGGCTGTAAATCGGCTGTATAATTCGGCACCTTTCGAGGTCCCTTGAAATCCTTGGGAAGACGTACATTATGTAGAGACGGTACCAGACAAGGAACTCCTCCGGTTCTAGTAGCAACACCCGCCTCAACGAAAGTCGTTAGGTAAGCCGGTGAGTCCTGTTGGGCTGCTAGCTGAGCCGCTAGCTGGGCTACCCGCTCGTCCTCCTGACGTATCCGATCCTAAACCGGGTTATACCCGCCGGGCTGGTTCCGGCGCTGAGCGCTACTTGACAAGTCCTCTGACTCCATGCGTCTACTATAACTCGGGCTCCGGTTTTGACGAGGCGGAGCTAACCAGGGCAGAGGAGTTGAGTGAATCCTGTCCCGGCTGTAAGAGTAGGTCTCTTGCTGAGCCAGGGCCATTTGGACAAGTTCCCTGATCCTCCGGGTTTCCACCGCTGTCGGATCATCACCATCTACTGGGGGAGCCGCCAAACGTGCTGATGTTGCGATTAAGTTCTCCATGGGGTTGGAGAAGTGACCATGTGGTATTGGTACGTAATGGGGCGGTGCCATATTGCCGTGAAGAGGTGTCGTTATCGGAGGCTGGAATGGACCTCCCGCTCCGGATGTCATAAACTGGTTTGCACCTGGTGGGTTACTTGGGCCGGCCCCGGGTGTAGCAAAGAGATTCTGAGGATCATAAATCTGAGGTAAACGGGACTGAGTTTTCTGATGTCTCCTCCTCATTTCCTCATTAGATGCATTCAAGCTCATCCTGAGCTGAAATGCCTCTGCCTGAAGTTGCTGCGCCCGTACGTCCAAAGCCGCCCGCTCTGTGGCTAATCTAGTATCTTCAGCTGCTAAGGTTTCCCTGGCCCGGGCGATCTCATCGCGAACCTGTGCCACCTCTACCTCATGCTCAGATTGGTTCGCCGGGACGACTGTAGCAGTTAACAAGGCCGTAAGCTTATCCATGAGATCCATCAACACCTGAGCCGGTGAGCGCACAGGGCCTCCTGCCCCGGGTGCTCCTAACCCGGACATTATCGCCGCTGCGGCCGTAGAATTTTGGCCGGGTTGAGTACTAGCCATGAAGACTCCTGCCCAGTTTGGCGACTCTGAGGGATCCGGAATAGTGCTCCCATCGGAACAGCCCGCAAGCACACCATCTTGAACTTGATACAGCGAATCTGTTGAGCCAGCGGACGAATCACCGTCAGAGAGGACGGCCGGCTCACCATCACCTTCAGATCCTTCAGGAAGTTCACCTCCGTGGAAGCAACCCACAAAGGCACACTTCACGACGGGTTGAGCTCGGGCGGGCTTCGCACGCTGAGCCGTCTCGACGAGGTCGGTGCAGCTGTCCGGCTCAGGGCCCGGCTCACCAATCCGTCCGATGAAGACGTGAATTCCGCCAAAGTGGACCTGGTACCCGTACTCAATTGAGCCGACGTCGGGGCCCCATCCTTCGTCGTCGATGTAGATCTTGCCACGACGACTCTTGGTCATCCGGCCAACCGCGTATCCCTTGAGCCCTTTGAAGCTGCCCTTCAAGAACTCAAATCCACCATGCGCTGGCCCCACGGTGGGCGCCAACTATCATAGAATTGTCACGGCAGATGTCCTTTTGCAAGGACTTAGTCATGGAGCCATCGTAACTAGGAAGCTTAAAGGGGTTAATTGGGAGAAGGACACGCGAGGTTTACACTAGTTCAGCCCCTTACGGTGAAGGAAGGCCTACGTCTAGTTGGGTTGGAATTGCTTGAGGTTTCGATGACCAGGGAGCTAGATACGCTATGCCTGGCTCTCGATCAGTTGTTTCTTGCCCTAAGCCGCCAGCGGGTCGTCCCCTTATATACATGGGTCGACGCCCTACGGCTTACAGAGTCCCGGCCGGCTCATAAATAGTGTCCGGCTCGGTGACTAGTTACTTCTACCTTACAATATAAGTCACGCCCTCATGGCGGTTTATCACCATGGGCCACAAATCGCCTGTGGGCCTTTAGACCCTTTACTGAACCGCCATCTTCACGCCTTGGTCTTGGGCTTCAGATGGGCTTCTCTTTGCGTAACCTGGCCCCTCCTGGGCGGCTTACATAAATAGTTATATCCCCAACAGTCAGTCCATCATATATCATCATAATTTCCTTTCACTTGCACGACCGAACGGTGTGAATAATAATAAGAGTGCACGTGCATCGGACTAAGCTGGAATCTGCGAGCATTCAATAAACAGGAGAAGACAAGGCAATATGGCTCTGGGTTAAATCAACAATAATGCATATAAGAGCCACTTCAACAATTTAATCATGGTCTTCTCCTATCGACCCCAAAGAAAAGAAAATAAATAAAAACTATTTACACGGGAAAACACCCAACAAGCAAAAGAAGAACGGGAAATATTTTTGGGTTTTCTATTTAGTTACTACTGCTACATCAGAAAAGTAAACTACTACTATTTTTTTGTTTTTCTTAAGGTTTAACAAACACACAAGAAGAAAGCAGGAAAAAGAAAATAAACTAGCATGGATATTACAATGAAAGAGTATGAGCACCGACATCTAGCAATGAGTGTGTGTGAACATAAATGTAATGTCGGTGAGAAATACGTACTCCCCCAAGCATAGGCTTTTGGCCTAAGTTGGTCTATTGCCAGGGATAGCCTGGCGGATACCCGTATGTGTAGCTGGGGCCGTATTGCAATGAAGAATAGTTGGGATCATACTGTGATGCAGCGGTTATCGCCTGCTGAGCTGCAGCGTGGAGTCGTGCTGCCTCCACTCTCCTCTCGTACTCATCTGCCCCCTCTCTGGTAATAACATATCTTCTTTTTGTCTGTGAATCGAAGAAGGTAGGAGCAGGGAGAGTAATATGGAGAACATGTCATTTTTGTTAAAAATTAAACGATATAGGAGGGGTGATTCAGGCCTCTCGACAAAATGATGCGAAGCCATAGAGTTATAATCTAAATATGCAAGAGGCAACTCCGTATCACCCTCATGAATGTCCATCTCAAGAGAATTAGCTAAGCGGGTTGCATAAATTCCTCCAAAGAAATCTCCATTATATCTATTATGATGCAACCTACGAGCTACAATGGCTCCCAAATGATAAGATTGGTCTCCTAACACAACACTCCTGAGAATGCTAAGGTCAGGGACACACATGTGACATGCTTCATCCTTAGCATTTATGCATCTACCGATGAAGAGAGAAAAATAATTTATAGCGGGAAAATGAATGCTCCCTATGGTAGCTTGCGTTATATCTCTAGATTCCCCTATAGTTATACTAGAAATAAAGTTTCTAAATTCAGATTTAGGGGGATCCCTAACACTACCCCATGATGGAAGTTTGCAAGCAAAAGTGAAATCCTCTAAGTCCATGGTATAAGATTTGTCATAAAGATCAAACTTGACTGAAGGAGAATTACACGAAGATGAATACTCAAACCTCCTCACAAATGAACTTGTGAGATCATGATATTGGGGGCATTTGTCTGCCTCAAAATCCTCAAGACCGACATTACGCAAATATGCGTTAAATTCTTCATTAATTCCTGCACGATCCATAAAATTTTCCGACGGCCATTCGCAAGGCCGCACTAGAGCGTCTCTTGGTGGTTCCTCGTCAGCATCTCGCATAGTAAGCCTGGCTCCTTGCTTCTTAGAAGAACCACCTTGGAACATCTTCCTAAGCATATTGTTTTCCTCTGAAAAATTTATGAAATTTTTAGTAACTTCAAACAAAAGTGAACCAACTTCAATAAAACTGATAGCAACTACTCCTACAAGTACCTAGAGCCTATATCAAGCATTAGAACTACTTGGAACCATATAAATTTGACATGCAAGTTCAAGAACATGGTCACCTATGCAGCACAAATTTGCAAAGAATAGAGCAACAAAAACTAATTGGACCAATGGAGGAGTCACATACCAAGGAACAATCTCCCCAAGAAGTTTTGCAAGTGGTGCTTTAAGCAAGGAGATTGAAAATCACAGCAAAAGTGGCTGGAACTCGTGCTTGAGTTGGTTTTTCGGGTTTGTGTGAGGCAGAGGAAGAAGATGGGTGCCGGGATAAGTGAGAGGAGGGCCACCATGGGCCCACGAGGCAGGGGGCGCGCCCTCCACCCTCGTGGCCAGGTGGCAGCACCCCCGCGGTAATTTTTGCGTAGTAAATCCTCAAATATTCCCAAAAAAATCATATTAAATTGGCATGTCATTCTGAGGACTTTTATTTTTGGGATATTTTTATATTGCACGGATAAGACAGGAAACAGACAGAAAATACTATTTTTACTTTATTTCTACTAAATTACAGAAAATATAGAAGGGGTACAGAAGTTTGTGCTTCTAGTTTCATCCATCTCATGCTCATCAAAAAGAATCCGCTAACAAGGTTGATCAAGTCTTGTTAACAAAATCATTCCCATAATCATGGGACCGGAGAAATTTCAAATAACACTATGTTACCTCAACGGGGATATGCACATCCCCAATAATAAGTATATCATATTTATTTTTGACAGTGGGAAGGGGAAATTCAAAACCTCCAAATATAATCGATGGAATTTTCCCAATAGAGTTGATACTATGGACTTGAGGTTGTTTCCTCGGAAAGTGTACCGTATGCTCGTTACCATTAACATGAAAAGTAACATTGCCTTTGTTGCAATTAATAACAGCCCCTGCAGTATTAAGAAAAGGTCTTCCAAGAATAATAGACATACTATCATCCTCGGGAATATCAAGAATAACAAAGTCCATTAAAATAGTAATGTTTGCAACCACAACAGGCACATTCTCACAAATACCGACAGGTATAGCAGTTGATTTATCAGCCATTTGCAAAGATATTTCGGTAGGTGTCAACTTATTCAAATCAAGTCTACGGTATAAAGAGAGAGGCATAACACTAACACCGGCTCCAAGATCACATAAAGCAGTTTTAATATAATTTCTTTTAATGGAGCATGGTATAGTAGGTACTCCGGGATCTCCAAGTTTCTTTGGTATTCCACCCTTAAAAGTATAATTAGCAAGCATGGTGGAAATTTCAGCTTCCGATATCTTTCTTTTATTAGTAATGATATCTTTCATATATTTAGCATAAGGATTTGTTTTGAGCATATCAGTCAATCGCATACGCAAAAAGATAGGTCTAATCATTTCAACAAAGCGCTCAAAATCCTCATCATCCTTTTTCTTGGATGGTTTGGGAGGAAAAGGCATGGGTTTCTGAACCCAAGGTTCTCCTTCTTTATCATCCTTTTTCTAGCAACAACAAAGCCTCTCTTATCATAACGTTGATTCTTTGATTGTGGGTTATCAAGATCAACAGCAGGTTCAATTTCTACATCATTACCATTACTAGGTTGAGCATCATCATGAACATCATCATTAATATTCTCTCTAGGTTCATGTTCATTACCAGATTGTGTTTCAGCATCAGACATAGATATATCATTTGGATTATCAGGTGGTTCAGCAATAGGTTCACTAGAAGTTTGCACGGTTCTATCATTTTTCTTTTTCTTCTTTTTAGAAGAACTAGGAGCATCAATATTATTTCTCTAAGAATCTTGCTCGATCCTCTTAGTGTGGCCTTCAGGATACAAAGGTTCCTGAGTCATTCTACCAATTCTAGTAGCCACTCTAATAGCATAATCATTTTTCTTACTATTCATCTCATCAAGCACTTCTTTTTGAGCTTTAAGTACTTGTTCTACTTGAGTGGTAACCATAGAAGCATGTTTGCTAACAAGTTTAAGTTCACCTCTAATATTAGCCATATAATCACCCAAGTATTTAATCATATAAGCATTTTCGTTTAATTGTCTACCAAAATAAGCATTGAAGTCGTCTTGCTTAAACATAAAGTTATCAAACTCATCCAAGCACTGACTAGCAATTTTAGTAGGAGGGACTTCAGCTTTATCATATCTATAGAGAGAATTTACCTTTACTACCTGTGTCGGGATATCGGAATCAGGAGGTTCTTCAATAAATAAAGGATTGAGATCATATGTTTCTTCGACAGGCGGTATATTAAGACCATGTATTTCTTCAATAGGAGGGAAATTCTTAACATCTTCAGCTTTAATACCTTTTTCTTTCATAGATTTCTTTGCCTCTTGCATATCTTCAGGACTGAGAAATAGAACACCTCTCTTCTTCGGAGTTGGTTTAGGAATAGGCTCATTAATTGGAGCAGGAGCTGGCTCAGGAGGTGCCTAATTATTTTCATTTGTCAACATATTATTCAATAGAATTTCAGCTTCATCAGTGTTCTTTCCCTGAAAAGAGAACCAGCACAACTATCCAGGTAATCTCTGGAAGCATCGGTTAGTCCATTATAAAAGATATCAAGTATTTCAGGTTTCTTAAGAGGATGATCAGGCAAAGCATAAGTAACTTGAGAAGCCTCCCTCAAGCTTGTGGGAGACTCTCTTCTTCAATTTGCACAAAGTTGTATATTTCCTTTAAAGCAGCTTGTTTCTTATGAGTAGGGAAATATTTAGCAGAGAAGTAATAAATCATATCCTTGGGACTACGTGCACAAGCAGCATCAAGAGAATTAAACCATATCTTAGCATCACCCTTTAATGAGAACGGAAATATTTTGAGTATATAAAAGTAACGCGATCTCTCATTATTAGTAAACAGGGTGGCTATATCATTTAATTTAGTAAGATGTGCCACAACAGTTTCAGATTCATAGCCATGGAAAGGATCAGATTCAACCAAAGTAATTATATCAGGATCAACAGAGAATTCATAATCCTTATCGGGAACACAAATAGGTGAAGTAGCAAAAGCAGGGTCAGGTTTCATTCTATCTCTAAGTGATTCTTTGTTCCATTTAGCTAATAGCCTCTTGAGCTCATATCTATCCTTGCAAGCTAAAATAGCAGCAGAAGATTCCATATCAAAAACATAACCCTCAGGAATAACAGGCATATCTTCATCATCACTTTCATCATTATATTCAGATTCAATAATTTATTTCTCTCTAGCCCTAGCAATTTGTTCATCAAGAAATTCACTAAGGGGCACAGTAGTATCAGGCATAGAAGCAGTTTCATCATAAGTATCATGCATAGCAGAAGTGGCATCATCAATAACATGTGACATATCAGAATGAATGGCAGAAGCAGGTTTAGGTGTCGCAAGCTTACTCATAACAGAAGGTGAATCAAGTGCAGAGCTAGATGGCAGTTCCTTACCTCCCCTCGTAGTTGAGGGATAAATTGTTGTCTTAGCGTCTTTCAAGTTCTTCATAGTGTCCAGCAGATATAAATCCCAAGTGACTCAAAGAATAGAGCTATGCTCCCCGGCAACAGCGCCAGAAAAAGGTCTTGATAACCCACAAGTATAGGGGATCGCAACTAGTTTTCGAGGGTAGAGTATTCAACCCAAATATATTGATTCGACACAAGGGGAGCCAAAGAATATTCTCAAGTATTAGCAGCTGAGTTGTCAATTCAACCACACCTGGAAACTTAGTATCTGCAGCAAAGTGTTTAGTAGCAAGGTAATATGATAGTGGTGGTAACGGTAACAAAAGAGTAGTGCAAGCAATAGTAAATATTTTTGGTATTTTGTAGTGATTGTAACAGTAGCATCGGGAAAGTAAATAAGCGAGAACCAGTATATGGAAAACTCATAGGCACCGGATTAGTGATGGATAATTATGCCAGATGCGGTTCATCATGTAACAGTCACAACATAGGGTGACACAGAACTAGCTCCAATTCATCAATGTAATGTAGGCATGTATTCCATATATAGTCATACGTGCTTATGGAAAAGAACTTGCATGACATCTTTTGTCCTACCCTCCCGTGGCAGCGGGGTCCTATTGGAAACTAAGGGATATTAAGGCCTCCTTTTAATAGAGAACCGGAACAAAGCATTAGCACATAGTGAATACATGAACTCCTCAAACTATGGTCATCACCGAGAAGTATCCCGATTATTGTCACTTCGGGGTTGTCGGATCATAACACATAATAGGTGACTATAGACTTGCAAGATAGGATCAAGAACTCACATATATTCATGAAAACATAATAGGTTCAGATCTGAAATCATGGCACTCGAGCCCTAGTGACAAGCATTAAGCATAGCAAAGTCATAGGAACATCAATCTCAGAACATAATGGACACCAGGGATCAAACCCTAACAAAACTAACTCGATTACATGATAAATCTCATCCAACCCATCACCGTCCAGCAAGCCTACGATGGAATTACTCACGCACGGCGGTGAGCATCATGAAATTGGTGATGGAAGATGGTTGATGATGACGACGGCGATGAATCCCCCTCTCCGGAGCCCCGAACGGACTCCAGATCAGCCCTCCCGAGAGGTTTTAGGGCTTGGCGGTGGCTCCGTATCGTAAAACACGATGATTTCTTTTCTCTGATTTTTTTCTCTTCGAAAGCGGATATATAGAGTTGGAATTGGCGTCAGAGGGTTTCCAGGGGGCCCACAAGGTAGGGGGGCGCGCCCTAGGGGGGCTCCCCCCACCCTCGTGGACAGGGTGTGGTCCCCCTGGTCTTCATCTTTGGCGAGGATTTTTTATTATTTTTTATAAGACATCCCGTGGAGTTTCAGGTCATTCCGAGAAATTTTGTTTTCTGCACATAAAACAACACCATGGCAATTCTGCTGAAAACAGCGTCAGTCCGGGTTAGTTCCATTCAAATCATACAAGTTAGAGTCCAAAACAAGGGCAAAAGTGTTTGGAAAAGTAGATACGACGGAGACGTATCAGCCGGCCTCCCCTTGTTGTGTAGTGGAGCGATCCAGCGACGGGTGAAATCCGCCCCGATCATCTCACGGGTGAGCCCGACCTCGGTGAGCCGAAGGATCCTGGTGGTGGCGATCGTGAGCTTCTCGTCATCGGCGTCGAGGTCGCTCCAGTCGCTTCTGCGGACCGGCGGCGCCCGGCGAACCTCGGAGAATGCCGGTGGGTCCTTCTCTTCAATCCAGCACCACCGGCTCCGCCATTCTTCCCACCTCTCCTTCATGGCTCCCTCTAGGTATGCCCCCTTGGACCTCGGGATCCAGGTGATGCAACCGGAGATGGTGCCCCCCGGTTGGATCTGAGGGGAGAAATAGTGGCGGAAGAGCGCCGTGTTGGGATGCACCCCTGCGAAGCCCTCGCAGAGGTGCGTGAAAAGGGCCATGCACGCCACAACATTTGGAGTAATATCCAAAATGTGGAAGCCGTAGGTGTGCATGACGTCGCTGAAGAAGTCGGAGAAGGGAGGACAAAGCCCGCAGGAGAAGTAATCGACAAAGAAAGGGTGCCGATTTGGGGCGGCCTTGGCGCAATTGGCGGGGATGACGTGCGTGGCTGGATTTCCCGTCTTCTCTCCCCCCGTATTCACCCCCCACAGGGGCTTGAAGGCATCCCGGAGCTCGAACACGTCGACCGTCAAGGGGAAGTAGGCGAGCTACGTCCGCTGCACCGCCAGCGCACTCTCCGGCGGCTCCGTCACTCCAGCGTCTTTAGCCACTCCCTTGCCCTTGGTGGATTCGCCATGGCGGCTGGGAGGAGCAAGAGAACGAAGGCGGCAGAGAAGCAACAGCGGCAAGCAAAAGCGAAGCTTAGGGAGGAAGAAGAAAGGGGCGGCGACTCTGAGATTGGAGAAGGCACAGGGGGGTAAAGTGAGCAGCGTGCCCGCGGTTATTCCCTTTTACGGGGAAGGCGCGGGCCTCCTCCTTTCCCATTAACCATGATGTGACGCATGCATGCGGGAACCGCCCCACGCATGCCCCCCACATCACGCACGCACAGCTCCACGTTGCGCATTCAACACAGGTCATGGGGAAGCGCATCGGACGATGAGTTACTGCGGTGAAAATCCGCCCCGCCTGCCCGCGCACTGTTTTGAGCCAGGCCCAACAATGTGTCGCGCTTATGTGTGGCCCAGGACCGGGGGCTCCTGTCGGTGTACAAAAGTAGGGGCTCTCCTTTTGACCCCTTTACTTGTGCACGGGCAGTCAGAGCCACACGCCGCGGCCACACGAAGCAGGGCAAAGGAGGGAAGCCAGAGAGAAGCCGAATCCCAAGGCAAGAAGGACGACGGCAAGACCAAGAACACAAACAAACAGAGGGACGAAGCAGGTTCCCCCGGCAAGACCCTTACCGGGGCAGCCTCAGCGACCCCGACAAGACCCTTGCCGGGGCAGCTCGCCCACACCAGCGGAGCGCGCCACCCTTGAGCCTATGGTTTCCAACACCATCAACTACGTTGGGCCAGGGCTCAGGAGGCACCTCCATGGTGGCATGCAGATCTTTGTGAAGACAAGGAATATTCAAGATCAGATGAGGATTGGAAGACAACGATCCTCGGCAAGATCCTTGCCGAGGAGATCCACAAGACCCCCGGCAAGATCCTTGCCGGGGACGACTGCGCACCACGGCAAGACCCTTGCCGGGACCCCGGGCAAGACCCTTGCCGAGGGCGCCAGTAGGGCCACCGCCAGGCCCGCACCAACAAAGCCTCCACCGCCGTTCGCATGCAACTGCCAGCCCAACCAGCTGGGCAGGCACCTGCGTGGCAACATGTAGCTTCTAGACCAACTCAGCGAGCGCCTGCATGGTGGCATGCAGTTCTTCGTGAAGACCCTACCACCGCGCCACCTCAGCTGCCTTCCTGCCTACATGGCACCGCTTGCACCGCTGACCTGGGCACGTGTCGAAGCAAGGAGGAGCGGCGACGGACGGGACGGGCTTTGTTCCCATCCTGTTAGGGATATTACTACTGGGCATAAACCGGCCTACATCGGCCGGGTTAACTTCATCAGTAGTTAAGCATGTTAAAGCCCATGAAGGTAGATGAGGGCTCAAGACCCATAACCGGTTTAAAGCCTGTAGCCATAAACCGGCGTCAATATGTAACTTGTATTGTAAGTTAGGAATAAGTAGAGACCAAACCGGACACATCTATGAGCCGGTGTTGGGACTCTGTAAACCGACGGGCGTCACCCATGTATATAAGGGGATGACCCGGTGGCGGTTCAGGGAGAACGGACAACAACTCGAGACTTAGGGCGAAGCTTGTTTGCTCCCTAGTCATCGAAAACCCATCAATTCCATCACAACTAGACGTAGGCTTTTACCTTCATTGAAGGGGCCGAACTAGTATAAACTCTCTTGCGTCCCTGTGTCTACTTTAACCCCTTCAAGCTAACCCATGGCAATGGCTCCATGACTAAGTCCTTTCATGAGGACATCTGCCGTGACAAAACAACGACAGTTGGCGCCCACAGTGGGGCTATCGCACGATGGTTTCAAGTTCTTGGAGGGCAACTTCGAAGGACTCAAGGGCTACGCTGTGGGCCGGATGACCAAGAGTCGTCGCGGCAAGTTCTACATCAACGACGCAAGATGGGGCCCCGAGGCCGGCTCGATTGAGTATGGGTACCAGGTCCCCTTTGGTGGCATACACGTTTTCATTGGCAAGATCGGTGAACCGGGCCCTGAGCCGGACATCAGCACCGACCTCGTTGAAATGGCTCAGCGTGCGTGATCTTCCCAGGTTAAACCGGCCATGAAGCGTGCCTTCGTGGGAGTCATCCATGGAGGAGAGTACGAGGATGGATCAGAATCTGGTGGTGAGACCGTCGTTTATTCCGGCGACGAGTCCTCGACCGGAGAAACCGAGTTGTTATATCAGTTACAAGATGGCCGGATTGGGGGCTATTCCGATGGCGATAGTATTCCGGACCCCTCCGATCTGCCAAACCGGGTTGGAATATTCATGGCTGGTACACAAGCAGCGAACCATTCTTCGACCGCAGCAGCAATGATCTCCGGGTCAACAACGGCGACGGCAGCCGGGGCAGGAGGCCCTGTGCGCCCGCCGGCTCAAGTATTATCTGATCTATTTGACGCGTTGACTACGCTTATGGCAGAGGCTAACCTGGCAGACCAAGACGCCCACAATGTGGAAACTGCAAAAGTGAAGGATCAGATTACTCAAGCCAAAGATGACTTAGCAGCAGAGAATGCCAGGATGACCGCAGAGCGGGCCGCTTTGGAGGCACAGGCTTACCGGCTTATGCTGGATCAGAACGCGTCGCCTGAAGTCCTGAAGAGGAAGCACCGGTCTCGCTTGCCTCCGGCTTTTGAAGCCAGAGATCTCTTTAACACCCCTAGAGCGGGAACCAGTAACCCGCCGGCGATAAACCGGGCGGAAGCACCTGGGACGGGCGCACCGGTTCAGCCTCGCTTGATGGATCCGCCTCGTCAGATCACCGTCGTACCTCAGCCTGTCCCGACGCCTCTGGGTCATTATTCCAATCCGATGGACAACCTTGTTGCTGCCGCTTCACGATTGGAGGCCATCCCAATTGAAGGTGATTCTCAGCAGGCGGTAGAGACGCGTCGGGTTAAAGAGCTTCTTCGGACAGCTTTGATTCAACAGGAAGCATATTCATACAGCCGTGACCGGATTCACTCCACCCCTCGTCCAAGCCGGATCTACAGCAGGCGCATGGATGAACCGGCGGTGTCAAGCAACGCACGAAACCGTGAAGCGCCCCGTGGCAACAACCCGGCGGGTGGTGTTGGTGATGCTCCGGAAGTGGTGGACTCGGCCCGAGCGCGCAGGGAGGCCGAGTTAGCAGCGCAGTATGGGGCTCGTCAGCTTACGCCGGTTCGTCCAACTACCTCGGTCAAGCCAGGAGTTACTTCTAGCTCTTTGGGGGTACCATGCCTTGTATCCGCTTTACGCAATGTGCGCCTGCCTAAGGATTTCAAGGGCCCATGCAAGGTACCAAACTACATTGCCGATTTGTCTCCAGAAACATGGGTGGAGAGCTACGAGATGGCCATGGAGATGCTTGATGTGGATGATGCGGCGTGTGCAAAGTATTTCACCATGATGCTCGAAGGAACGACCCGTACTTGGTTAAAAAGTTTGCCTGCCAACTCTATCAGTTCGTAGGCCCAGTTGAGGGCCCGGTTTATCCAGAATTTCTAGGATATGTGTAAGCAGCCTATGTCGATAGTGGACTTAGCGGCTTGTGTCCAGGAGGAAGGAGAATCGAGAACCCGTTGGGTGTGCCGGGTTTCAAAGATCTTGCATTCATCGGACCGCATCAATGCCGATACAGCAGTGATAACCTTGGAAGGCAACTGCCGGTTTGAGCCTGTGAAGTTAAAATTGGGACGGCTAAAGTGCCATTGCAACAACATGGGGACCCTCATGGCTGCGTTAGTGAAGTATCCTGATTTTGATAGTACCAAGGATCCCGAGTCTGACGATGATAAGACAGGGAAGGGAAAGAAGAGCAGCAGCTCCAAAGGACAGCCACACAACACGACAGGTCATGGAAGTGGCGGCAAGCGTAAAGCGGATGGCAGCATGGATTTCGTGGCTAATACCCATGCGCAGGACAAAGGCCAGTGGCGAAAGGGTAAACCGCCGAATCGCAGCGGAGCACCCAATCCCAACCCGGACTGCTTGACTTATCTGTTGAATCAGCCTTGTCCAAAACATGGGACGAAGGAGATGCCAGCCAACCACCTCTGGAAAGATTGCTACATTATGCAAGAGTTCAAAATTTCTAATGCTTTCGGTATGATCACAGATCAGGTGGCGGTTCAGGATCCGGTTCCCATGGGCCGGGTTACGGTGGAGGAAATTCTGGTTCAGGTTTCAATGGTAATCAGGGCGGACAGAACAACCAAGGTAACCAGGGTAATTACAATCAACAGCAGTCGGGTTATCAGAGTCACCCGAAGTAGTTAAACAGTGGGCAATACCATGTTTTCAACACCAGCTTGGATAAGCGTGACCGAAAGGTGCATAAGTGGGCAGTAAATTCTGTTGAACCGGCGGTGCCCCATTATTTACGCTGGTCCGAGAAGCCAATCGTATGGAGCAGAGAGGATCACCCTCGCCGGGTTGACAATCCGGGTCAGCTAGCGTTGGTGGTGGCGCCTCAGGTGGGAGGTTATAAATTCACCAAGGTGCTCATGGATGGAGGGAGCAGTATTAACATCCTGTACTATGAGACCTTCCGCCATATGGGGTTAATGATTAAAAATCTTAAACCGTCCAATACGGTGTTCCACGGTGTGGTACCTTGCAAATCAGCATATCCTGTTGGTAAGATAGCCCTGGAAGTGGCCTTCGGAGATGACTATGACTCCAGATCAGAAACGTTGACCTTTGAAGTGGTGAAAATTCAGAGTCCGTACCATGCCTTGTTTGGACGACCGGCTTATGCTAAGTTCATGGCACGGCCTTGCTATGTCTATTTACAGCTCAAGATGTCGGGTCACAAAGGAATAATAACTGTTCATGGAAACCGCAAGATTGCTTTGGAGTGTGACGAAGGTGATGCGGCCTATGCTGAGTCGGTTTGTGCCACGGAGGAATTGAAGTTTTACAAAGATAATGTTGATCCGGCAGATATGTCTCCGTTGAAAAAGCCAACTACGGAGCACAATCCGGCCCTGAAGTTCAAATCGGCTGCTGAGACTAAGCTTGTTGACTCCGTACCTGGCGATTCGTCCAAGCAGTTCAGTATCAGTGCAAACTTGGATCCGAAATAGGAAAGCGCGCTCATCGAGTTCATCCGTGAGAACCGGGGCATCTTTGCGTGGAAGCCTTCTGACATGCCAGGTGTACCGAGGGAACTTGCTGAGCACACTCTTAATGTTGATCCTAAGTACAAACCGCTGAAACAGTTTCTACGCCGGTTCAATGAAGAAAGACGCAAAGCTATTGGAGAGGAGGTGGCCAGGCTCTTAGCGGCTGGCTTTATCGTTCAAGTTTTCCATCCTGAGTGGTTAGCTAATCCGGTGCTGGTCCTTAAGAAAAATGGCACCTGGCGCATGTGTGTGGACTACACAGACCTTAACAAGGCTTGTCCAGCAGATCCTTTCGCCCTACCCCGTATTGATCAAATTATTGATGCTACGGCGGGTTGTGAGCGTTTAAGTTTTCTGGATGCATATTCTGGTTATCATCAGATCAAGATGGCAGTTAAGTACCAGGAGAAGACGGCGTTCATAACTCCCTTTGGAGCCTTCTGCTATGTATCTATGCCCTTTGGGCTCAAGAGTGCCCAGGCAACTTATCAACAGTGTGTACAGAATTGCCTTCATAAGCAGATTGGCCGTAATGTGCATGCCTATGTGGATGATATCGTGGTTAAGTCAAGGAAGAAGGAAACTCTGGTTGATGATTTGAAGGAAACCTTTGATAACCTGCGAACATACAAGATGATGCTCAACCCGGATAAGTGCGTCTTTGGTGTACCGGCAGGCAAGTTATTAGGTTTTCTGGTGTCCAACAGGGGAATTGAGGCCAATCCGGAGAAGATCACAGCTCTCACCTCTTTGGCTAAACCGAATTGTATCAATGATGTTCAACGCTTGGCAGGCCGGATTGCCGCGTTGAGCCGGTTTATCAGCCGCCTCGGTGAGAAGGCGATTTCTTTGTATCAGATGCTGAAGAAGGCGGATCAATTCGTCTGGAGTTCTGCTGCTGCTAAAGCGTTTGAGGATTTAAAGCGGCAGTTAGCCAATCCGTCTGTTCTCGCTGCTCTAATTGACAAGGAACAACTACTATTATATGTGGCAGCTAATGCTCGCGCAGTCAGCGTAGCCATCGTGGTAGAGCGCAAAGAGGCGGGGAAGGAATATCCGGTTCAGCGCCTGGTTTATTATATCAGCGAAGTGCTTATTGAGTCCAAACAAAGGTACCCGCATTAGTAGAAGCTGGTATATGGAGTTTTCATGGCAAGCCGGAAGCTTAAGCAATATTTCCAAGGTCATCCCATCATAGTGGTCAGTTCTGCTCCTTTGGGAAGCAACTGGCCGGATTGCTAAGTGGGCTATAGAACTTGGACCTCACAGGTTGAAATATGCACCTCGGACGGCGGTCAAGTCTCAAGCACTTGTGGATTTCATCAATGATTGGACATAACTGCAAGCACCTGAAGAGAAGCCGGATCACACCTATTGGACTATTCATTTTGATGGGTCCAGGCAATTGGAGGGCTCGGGGGCTGTAGTCGTGTTAACTTCCCCACGAGGTGATAAGTTGTGTTACGTTCTTCGCTTAATGTTCCCTTGTACTAACAATGCAGTTGAGTACGAAGCTTTACTCCATGGTCTCCGGATGGCTAAGGAGATGAATCTAAGCCGAGTTAAGTGCTTCGGTGACTCGGACCTGGTGGCTCAACAAGTATCTGGCACTTGGGATTCTAAGGACCCGCTCATGGCAGCATATCGTCGAGAGGTGGATATTGTCGCAGGTCATTTCAAAGGTTATCAGGTGGATCACGTGGACAGATGGAAGAATGAAGCGGCGGACGCTTTAAGCCGGTTGGGCTCTCAACGCAAACCGGTCCCGCCTAATGTCTTCTTGGATGTTCTGCATAATCCATCTTTCAAGCTCCCTGGTGAAGCGGATTTGGCTATTCCTGATCCGGAGGCTCAATTGGTGGCGGCTCTTCATGTCATCCCGGATTGGAAAGTTCCTTATCTTTCATACATGAACCAGGGCGAGTTAGCAGAGGATGAGACTCCGGCCAGGCAGATAATCCGGCGATCCAAGTCCATGACTATTATCAATGGCGAGGTGCATCATTGCAGTGTGTCAGGGGCGTTTCAACGTTGTGTGTCTCCTGAGGAAGGCTGTGAAATCTTGCGTGAGATCCACGAAGGAAATTGTGGTCACCACGCTGGTTCAAAGTCTTTGGTGGCTAAGGCATTTCGCCACGGCTTCTATTGGCTGACTACTCATGCTGATGCGGAAGACCTGGTCAGACGATGTGATGGCTGTCAAAAGTTCTCAAGACGCGCTCATCTGCCGGCTCAAGAATTGAGGATGATTCCAATTACTTGGCCGTTTGCAATTTGGGGGCTGGATATGGTTGGGCCTTTCAAAAGGTCTAAGGACAAGAAAACCCATCTCTTAGTGGCGGTTGACAAGTTCACAAAGTGGGTAGAGGCAGAGCCCGTTAGGAAGTGTGATGCAGTTATGGCGGTTCAATTCATCAAAAAGGTGATCTTCCGGTTTGGCTTTCCACACAACATCATCACTGATAATGGTACCAACCTATCCAAAGGCGCTATGAAGGAGTTCTGTCAACGTGAGCACATCCGACTTGACGTCTCATCAGTGGCTCACCCACAGTCCAATGGACAGGCAGAGAGGGCTAATCAAGAGATCTTGCGAGGCATCAAGCCCCGGCTTATGGTTCCTTTGCAACGGACGCCGGGTTGTTGGGTTGAAGAGTTACCATCTGTATTATGGAGCATCAACACTATGCCCAACAGATCGACAGGATACACGCCGTTCTTCATGGTCTACGGAGCGGAGGCGGTTCTCCCCAGTGACATCCGTCATGACTCCCCTCGTGTAGCGGCTTATGTTGAAGCAGACAACGAGGTAGCATGGCAAGATGCTTTGGACCTGTTGGATGAGGAGCGAGACATAGCGGCTGCCCGTTCGGTGATTTATCAGGAAGATCTTCGTCGCTATCACAGTCGACGAGTTAGAACCACAACCTTTCAAGAAGGAGATTTGGTACTTCGGCTTATCCAAGACCAGACTAATATGCACAAGTTATCCCCACCTTGGGAGGGACCTTTCGTGGTCAGCAAGAATCTGCACAATAGGTCATACTACCTGATCGGCATTCGAGAGCATAAAGACTCACGTACATCAAAGGAGGAGACCAACAGGCCGTGGAACATAGCTCATCTTCGGCCTTACTATACCTGAGCCATCGGCTCTACTTATGTACATATTATGACAATGTATATATTATGATCAATACAATAAATCGGAGCCTCAGCTAAAGCGGGGTATCTGTTATTTTTACATCATGTGTGGTTACACGGAGTTTTTGTCTTAAAGCGGCCTCCGGTTTACCCCTTGAGTTAGCATTTTCAAAAAAGCCTTAAATCATGTCACTTGGGGGCTTGGTCGTGTCCGAACCAATGCAACACCTTTTGATAGGCGAAAGCCACAGAATCACTTGGGGACTTGGTCACGTCTGAGCAAGTCACGCCTCTTGATCGGCCTAAGGCCATAGAATCACTTGGGAGCTTTGTCGAACCCGAACCATCGCTACACCTCTTGATCGGCATAATGCCACTGCATCATTTGGGGACGTGGCTGACTTGAACCATAGCTCCGCCTTTTGGGGGCTTGGTCGTGTCCGACCATGGTAACGCCACTTGATCGGCTCAACAGCCCTTTTTTCCAAATGGTTTTATCTTTGCCTTTGATTCAATTTTGTTTTTCTTTCGATAAATATTTCTTTTATTGTGTTTTTAAACCGACAATTTTTAAAATTGGTTCGACTATCAATTGACGGAACACGGTTAACTCTTAATCCGGAGACTATTTGCCCGGTTTGATTTATTTTGTTAACATCCTATTATGGAGTAACACCGGTGTTTATCATAACCCGGAACGGTTTACATTGTAAACCGACCATTATACACACAGGAGCTGTTTTCTCCTCCAACAGCGTGGGTTTCTTAACACTCTATTTCAAGATTGGCTCAGTCAGCTTCATGCCCATGATGGCAGGTATTATGTATCACAATATTTGATCATACGCTTAAATCTAAGATATTATCTTCGATTTCATATCCATAGATATCATGACCCGCCTGGCGGTACAACCACGACGGCGCTTTAAGTTTTTTGACTGCAGAAAACAGTTTGGAGGTTGATAATTCAAAGGAAGCATAAGTTGCAATAACCATGCACAAAGGCATATCAAAACCAAGTGTATCGGCTAGCCAATTACAAGGCAACACGGTGCCCAGATAAGATCATTGTTTTTCTGCCTAACACAAAGGAGCAGTACTTTAAACCGGTTTCCGTTTCATGCTTGCTCACCTGCTTGGCCTGATGGTTGCGGGTCATCCCGCGCCGCTTCAACCTCTGCTTCTCTACCCAGCGGCTGGAAATCAACAATTGTCCAGTCGATTCCAGTTAATGCTTGAAAGACAGCTTCATCATTGATCAGCAATGACGGTTCAATGTCAGGAGCGTAAGTATGCTTGCGGATTGGGGGTATACGGTTCTTCGCTTCAGGAATTGGTGCAGCGCCACTCGTTTGTTTTGATCATCATATTGGGCTTGATAGTGAGACAAATCTGCTTCTTCAACCAATTGACAAGCTAGAGGGCGCACTTCCCAGTTTATCGCTCGAAGATCCACTTCACTGAACTCTGTCCCATCTTCCTTCAAGCTGGGGTAGCCCTGGGCCGCTTCAATAGGATCAAAATCCGGCACCCACGCTTTTGCCCGGATTAAGGCATTGATAGCACCTGTCCGAGCAGCAGATTTCTTTAGCTCTTCAACCCGGGCAGGAAGCATAGACAACCTTTTAATAGTGTCCTGGATCAAGACGGGAGCCGGGTTGTTGTGAGAAGCAGTACATATGATCCGTTGCGCACCAGTATATAATTGCTCTATCAATGTATAGGCAGCTTTCAATTTCTTCCGCACATCTGATCCCAGGTGACCAATGTGTGTCCCTGTATCATTCAAAGGATTAATAAACCGGCAATTACATGAGAAGGGCTCGTTACTTCAGAAATCAAGAAGGCTTACCAAAAACGGCAGCGGTCATAGAATGCACTTGGCGCTTTACACTGGTCAATTCATCCACCACCGGTTTGAGGGCAGCTACAACCTTCTCCGCTCATTGCGTTAAAGCGGCCTTCTCAGTGGCCCACTCCACCTGCTCTTTGTTGTAGCCGTCCTTAAGCTTTTCCATGACGCTTAAAGCGCTGGTTAATTCTTCTTTTGCCTTAGAGGTTTCAGCTTGTTGGGACTTCAGATTTTCTTGCAGGTCAGCGATTTGACTTTCCCTTTTGCTCAGCTCATTCTGCATACAGACAATCAAATGAGGAAGATGATGGTACAGAATTGAAGTACCAACCGCATAACAAGTTATGCCCTTGGTACTTGGGGGCTAATGCATATTTGCTTTTCATCTACAATTTCTATAAAGTCCCAAGCTCAATACAAGTATTAAACTTGGCACTTGGGGGCTAATGCCTATTTTCTCTGTCCTTACTGACACTAGAATTTTTGCTATCTAAAGTCCTAGTTTAACTGCATTAAGTTGAACCGGCCTTTGGGGGTTACGTCAGTACAGTTGCATTGAAGTTCAAATCGGAAAGTCCCGGTTCAAGTTCATATCTTAAACCGTCACTTGGGGGCTATTGGAGTTGACAGATTGAAATATACAAGCAGAGAAGCATATGGAAATTACCTGATATTTGTCCTTCATCATATTAACCAGACTGGCTTCATAGTCACGGCTGGTGTATAGCCGGTTCAGATAGTCGGAATGGAGATCTTGGGCGTTTAGAGCGGCATAGGTTGCCAAATCAGCATTCCATTTGCCTTTACCAATTACACCAAATTCATCCTTGGCAGTATGCTTGGATAAAGCGACAGGATTGTTGGGCTCTGTACGACCAATGCCAGTAATAACAACATCATCATCTTATTCTTCGCCGGTTCGCACTGGGGTCGCCGGTTTTTCAGTCTGCTTTGATGGGTTAGTTGTTTTGTCAATCCGGACAGGGCTTGTGGGCTGATCAACAGGGCCTGTGGTATCAACATGTGTTTCTTCAGCGACAAAATCATTGTCTTGCGGGGGTGGGTCGTTCAGCACATCATCACGGTTGGTTTCTTCAGGATCTGGTATTTTGTCCGATTCAGGAGCAATGTTTTCTTCGGCCGCTTTCTCCAGACGGGCTTTCTTGCTTGGCCTAGGCTTGGCCCTGAAAAGAATAAGAAGTATCAGCACAGTGTATGTCAAAAATAATACATCAATGATATCATAAGGAATGTGGCTCACCCAAGCACCGTTTTAAGTGGTGGAAGCTGGGTGGCTGATGACTCGTCAGAAGATGAATGAGAAGTACCCTGATAATCGGAGTCAGATGGATTAAGAGGTTGACGAAAACGACCCGCTTTAGGACAAGCATTGACAAGAGAGTTAGAGACCTCTGAGCGGCGTTTCCGAATCGGACTGTTCGGTAAACCGGCGGAGGTAACTACCTGGCCGCTGTGCCGGGTTGTGCGGCGAGCATCGTGCTGTTGTGTCTTCACAAGAAAGTTTGGGCCATATAAGCAAGATGATGAGAAAATTTAACTTTCCGGTTTGCTCGACGAATTTTTTATGAGGGCAAAGGGTTTGAATCGGAAGAGAGAGAGTGATTACCTCTACAGCATCAGCGTGACTGACTTCGGCATCATCCTGGCAATGATCATTATCAATAAGGCGTGTGAAAAATAAACCAAGTGAGTCAAGCTCTACCTCAAGGTCCAGATTACCCACATCATCGTCAGCTGGAGGATCGGAGGATGAAGTGGTTTTCTTCCTGTTAGCGGGTCTCTTCACAACTCTAGTCTTTGGCCGGGTTGGTCTCTCCAGTTTCTCCGGTTTCTCTTGTGGAAGTTTCTTGCTCCAAAACGGATCATCGCCCTGTTTGAAAGATGTTGATGTTAAACAGTTGATAATTTGAACAAAGGCAGATTCAATAAAAAAGTATAAGGTATGAATCTTACAGCTAGCGGTTTGTTAATGGCACAAAAGGGAAGCAGATCGGTTTGAGCACAGACAGCTTCCGGTTCGTTCAATATCTTTTTCACAGCCTCTGTAACTTCGTCGTCTGTGAGCTGGATGTCAATGTGTCGTAGCGGGTCTTTTACATTGCCAGTGTACTCGCACATCAAACCGGAGCGCTAGCTTAGGGGCAATATGCTCCAAGATATCCACCAGCGAGCAAGATCAACCCCTGTCAACCCGTTAGCCATGAGGGCCCTGAGCTTGGATAATTTAGGAGCATATTTTCTTTTCTCCTTAGCAGTCAGCCTCTGTGGGAAGGGATGCGTGTTGCTTAGCCGCTCCGGACGATAACCCGGCAAAGGATTTTCTTCAGAAGGAGAGGTATCTTTGCAGTAAAACCATGTTTGATTCCACTCTTTGGGATAGCTGTGCAGTTTGGCGTGAGGGTAAGTGACCTCTTCTCTTTCTTGAATCGCCATACCACCTAAGTCTGTATTGGAACCATCAGTAAATTCAGTGCGGCGGTTTAGATGGAAGCAATCTCTGAATAATTCAACTGTGGGCTCCTCTTGAAAGAACACCTCACAGAGTACTTGAAAGTGACAGATGTTGGTCACGGAGTTGGGGCCAGTATCCTGTGGACGGAGTTGAAAATTGGCTAGGACATCCCGGTAAAATTTTGAACCGGGAGGATTGAAGCCCCAGGCCAGATGATCAGCAAAAACAACAACTTCTCCCTCTTGAGGCGTGGGAGGACATTATGGGCCAGGGACCCTCCAGTGAATGACATCATGTCTGCTTAAAGCGCCAGTTTTGACTAAATTATTCAGTTGAGTCTCGGTCACGCGAGAGGGAACCCAGTTGCACTCGTACATTTGTTTGGCCATAGCGCAGGCTGCAAGGTAGTAATTACCGGTTCAAATCCATGTTGGAAAGGTATACCCTGATGCATATATTACTAAACCGGAGGCAGTTGTTTATAAACCGGATTTTTATAAAGCGGCAGTGCCTGGCTAAGGAATTCTGGCGGTTCAACAAGGGGACTAATGGTATATACCAGTTTGTCAATTTTTTCTACAAAGTTAAACCACCTAGTCTAAACATTGAACAGTCAAGACGGTAGATGAGTAAGTACACAAAAACAGATTTCACAAGATTATACTACAACTTTGGATCTGGAACATGTTCATAAAGGAGATAAATATTCAAGGCCCAAAAGGAGTAGTGCCGAATCAATAAGCAAAGGTACAGATCAGATCTATGGTCTTAATATGCGGAAGTGAAAACGGAGGATAAAAACTACTGCTACACAGAGCAAGATTCACAGGCTCGTCTAAAGATCTATCATATGAACAAGAAGCAAGCGATGAACGCTAGAGAACATGGAAACCCTAGAACAGATCTATGATGAAAAGGATAGAAGACTTACCGGAGCTGAGGAAGAAGCGGAAGGTCGCCGCGGTGCTCTGGTACGTTCAGGGTGATGCAGCAGCCAAAGTTGGAGCAGAGGTCAACGGCGATAGCAGAGCTCCGAAGCTGGGCGACGCGAGGAAGACCAAGCAAAAGGACACGAAGGGGAAAAAGAAATGACCCTTCGGTCCTATTTATAAGGCAATAGACACGTGTTAGGCGCGAAAATCAAGGGGCCGCGAGTTTGGAAACGAAGTTGTCGCCTCGATTGTCACAGATTTATTAAACAAAAAGGTATCATGGATAGCTTCTTTATGACAGATGACGTCATGCTAGTTTACAGCAGCCTGAGGAGATGACGTCAAGACGGTTCACCAAACTACAAGAGATGTTGAAGATGAAGATTTTTGCTAAGGATTGACATGAACCTGTTCAAATCAATCTGGGGCCTAATGTTAGGGATATTACTACTGGGCGTAAACCGGCCTATCTGGGCCGGGTTAACTTCATCAGTAGTTAAGCATGTTAAAGCCCATGAAGGTAGATGAGGGCTCAAGACCCATAACCGGTTTAAAGCCTCTAGCTGTAAACCGGCGTCAATATGTAACTTGTATTGTAAGTTAGGAATAAGTAGAGACCAAACCGGACACATCTATGAGCCGGTGTTGGGACTCTGTAAACCGACGGGCGTCACCCATGTATATAAGGGGATGACCCGACGGCGGTTCAGGGAGAACGGACAACAACTCGAGACTTAGGCGAAGCTTGTTTGCTCCCTAGTCATCGAAACCCCATCAATTCCATCACAACTAGACGTAGGCTTTTACCTTCATTGAAGGGGCCAAACTAGTATAAACTCTCTTGCGTCCCTGTGTCCACTTTAACCCCTTCAAGCTAACCCGTAGCGATGGCTCCACGACTAAGTCCTTTCATGAGGACATCTGCCGTGACAAAACCACGACACATCCCCAATAAAGCAAGGGGCACCTCAGCGACGCATTAAATGCGTCTTGTCCTGTAATACGAGTGATAAGCTCGTAGCACTGTACACCTTTCCACCTCCTGTATGCCACTATGGCAGCCCCTTTCGACTATAAAAGGAGGCCCATGGCGTACTGGAGAAGGATTCGGCTCTTTGAAACCATGCATCCACCATAGCTAGTTCGAGAGCACAAGAACTCCCTGAAATACATCCACCAAAGCAGGACTAGGGTTTTACGCATCCTCGTGGCCCGAACCTGGGTAAACGATCCTTGTGCTGATTACTAATCCTACCCTTCTTGCAACCCTGCTCCCCAGCAACCCTAGTAGGGATTCTTGTGATCCCATAGGTGTCGTTTCACACCGACAATCACTTTCGTCATCCCTTGCATATTATAGTTCATCATGAAGTTCTAGTAACTTGGTGATAGTGACTAGAGAACTTTGTCAATTACTATCTTATCTGGAATATTAACTCCCACTTGATTCAAGAAATTGTCGTACCCAGACAATCTGAGCACATGCTCACTAGTTGAGCAATTCTCCTCCATATTGTAGGCAAAGTACTGTCAGAGGTCTCATACCTCTTGACATAGGAATGAGTATGAAATACCAATTTCAACTCTTGGAACATCTTATATGCTCTGTGGAATTCAAAACATTTTTGAAGTCCCAGTTCTAAGCCTTAAAGCATGGTGCACTAAACTATCAAGTAGTCATCATACCGAGCTTTGTCAAACGTTCATAACGTCTGCATCTGCTCCTGCAATAGGTCTGTCACCTAGCGGTGCATCAAGGACATAGTTCTTCTACGCAACAATGAGGATAATACTCAGATCACGAAGCTAGTCTGCATCATTTCTAGTAACATCTTTCAACATAGTTTTTCTCCAGGAACATATCAAAAAAAATGGGGAGCTACATCGCGAGCTATTGATCTACAACATAGTTATGCAAATACTAGTAGGTACTAAGTTCATGATGAATCAAAGTTCAATTAATCATATTACTTAAGAACTCCCACTTAGATAGACATCCCTCTAATCATCTAAGTGATCACGTGATCCAAATCAACTAAACCATGTCCTATCATCACGTGAAATGGAGTAGTTTTCAATGGTGAACATCACTATGTTGATCATATCTACTATATGATTCACGCTCGACCTTTCGGTCTCAGTGTTCCGAGGCCATATCTGCATATGCTAGGCTCGTCAAGTTTAACCCGAGTATTTCTGCGTGTGCAAAACTGGCTTGCACCCGTTGTATGTGAACGTAGAGCTTATCACACCCGATCATCACGTGGTGTTTCGGCACGACGAACTTTGGCAACGGTGCATACTCCGGGAGAACACTTGTACCTTGAAATTTAGTGAGAGATCATCTTATAATGCTACCGTCAATCAAAGCAGAATAAGATGCATAAAGGATAAACATCACATGCAATCAATATAAGTGATATGATATGGCCATCATCATCTTGTGCCTTTGATCTCCATCTCCAAAGCACCGTCATGATCACCATCGTCACCGGCGCGACACCTTGATATCCATCGTAGCATCATTGTCATCTCGCCAACTATTGCTTCTACGACTATCGCTAATGCTTAGTGATAAAGTAAAGCAATTACAGGGCGATTGCATAGCATATAATAAAGCGACAACCATATGGCTCCTGCCAGTTGCCGATAACTCCGTTACAAAACATGATCATCTCATACAATAAAATATAGCATCAAGCCTTGACCGTATAACATCACAACATGCCCTGCAAAAACAAGTTAGATGTCCTCTACTTTGTTGTTGCAAGTTTTACATGGCTGCTACGGGCTGAGCAAGAACCGTTCTTACCTACGCATCAAAACCACAACGATATTTCGTCACACTCAGTTCAACTAAAGTTGGAGAAACTGACACCCGCCAGCCACCTATGTGCAAAGCACGTCGGTAGAACCAGTCTCACGTAAGCGTATGCGTAATGTCGGTCCGTGCCGCTTCATCCAACAATACCACCGAACCAAAGTATGACATGCTGGTAAGCAGTATGACTTGTATCGCCCACAACTCACTTGTGTTCTACTCGTGCATATAACATCTACGCATAAACCTGGCTCGGATGCCACTCTTGGGGAACGTAGTAATTTCAAAAAAATCCTACGCACACGCAAGATCATGCTGATGCATAGCAACGAGAGGGGAGAGTGTTGTCTATGTACCCTCGTAGAGCGTAAGCAGAAGCGTTATGACAACGCGGTTGATGTAGTCGTACGTCTTCACGATCCGACCGATCCAAGTACCAAACACACGGTACCTCCGAGTTCAGCACACGTTCAGCTCGATGATGTCCCACGAACTCACGATCCAGCAGAGCTTTGAGGGAGAGTTCCGTCAGCACGACCGCGTGATGACGGTGATGATGCTGCTACCGATGCAGGGCTTCGCCTAAGCACCGCTACGATATGACCGAGGTGGATTATGGTGGAGGGGGGCACCGCACACGGCTAAAAGATCAACTAAACAACTTGTGTGTCCATGGGGTGCCCCCTCCCCTGTATATAAAGGAGTGGAGGAGGGGAGAGGGCCAGCCTCCTATGCGCGTCCAAGGTGGTAGTCCTACTCCCGGTGGGAGTAGGATTCCCCCTTCCCAAGTTGGAGTAGGAGAGGGAAGGAAGGGGAAGGAGGGAGGAAGGAAAGGGGGGGCGGCCCCCCTCCCAATTTGGATTCGGCTTGGGGGGCCACGCCGCCTCCTTTGCTCCTTTCCCCTCGTTTCCACTAAGGCCCAATCAGGCCCATATACCTCCCAGGGGGTTCCGGTAACCTCCCGGTGCTCCGGTATATTCCCGATCTCACCCGGAACCATTCTGATGTCCAAATATAGTCGTCCAATATATCGATCTTTGTGTCTCAACCATTTCGAGACTCCTCGTCATGTATGTGATCATATCCGGGACTCCGAACTACCTTCGGTACATCAAAACACGTAAACTCATAATACCGATCATCACCGAACGTTAAGCGTGCGGACCCTATGGGTTCGAGAACTATGTAGACATGACCGAGACACGTCTCCGGTCAATAACCAATAGCGGAACCTGGATGCTCATATTGGTTCCTACATATTCTACGAAGATCTTTATCGGTCAAACCGCATAACAACATACGTTGTTCCCTTTATCATCGGTATGTTACTTGCCCGAGATTCGAGCGTCGGTATCTCAATACCTAGCTCAATCTCGTTACCGGCAAGTCTCTTTACTCTATATGTAATGCATCATCTCACAACTAACTCATTAGTTGCATTGCTTGCAAGGCTTATAGTGATGTGCATTAGCGGTAGGGCCTAGAGATACCTCTCCGACAATCGGAGTGACAAATCCTAATCTCGATCTATGCCAACTCAACAAACACCATCGGAGACACCTGTAGAGCACCTTTATAATCACCCAGTTATGTTGTGATGTTTGGTAGCACACAAAGTGTTCCTCCGGTATTCGGCAGTTGCATAATCTCTTAGTCATAGGAACATGTATAAGTCATGAAGAAAGCAATAGCAACATACTAAACGATCAAGTGCTAAGCTAAAGGAATGGGTCAAGTCAATCACATCATTCTCTAATGATGTGTCCTCGTTAATCAAAGAACAACTCATGTCTATGGCTAGGAAACTTAACCATCTTTGATTCAACGAGCTAGTCAAGTAGAGGCATACTAGTGACACTCTGTTTGTCTATGTATTCACACATGTACTAAGTTTCCGGTTAATACAATTCTAGCATGAATAATAAACATTTATCATGATATAAGGAAATATAAATAACAACTTTATTATTGCCTCTAGGGCATGTTTCCTTCAGATTTGTATAAGCAATGGCGTCCGCCACCTTCATGGATATGTTCTTCATTTTGAAGTGTAGCTCACAGTTAGTGTTCTCCATGAAGTCATCCACAGTGTATCTATCCAGCAGTGCGTCGCCCGGGCGGAACCCACGCTGCTTCTCGGCATGGATAGGACGATGCTATCCAATGCTGGATCATCCGCTAGCTGTTGCCGCTGCAGAGACCCCCATTCCAGTCCGAAAAGCCCTCATACCACAGAACAACGCCCTTGCCACGTGTTCTTCTCGGGTGTTCAGGATTTCCCACGGTGCGCGTAAGCTCGTCATTCTCTCTGTTGGGCGTGACCACCCCCTTTCGAGCATCTTCTATTGCATCAAGTAACTTATCTTTGGCTCCTTTAAGACATGCCTTCTTCGAAACCTGGCCTGTCTTCGGGTCCAACACCCCCATGCACATAGAACCAAGTTCTGCGCCTGGGGGCCAGCTCTTAGTAACTGGAGTGACCTCTGCATCCAGCATCTCTTGCTCAGACTTATCCCACTTAGGCATTGCCACCGCGTAGCCACCTGGCCCCGTCCTATGGAACTGCTCCTTTTTTGCTGCATTGGCCTTGTTTTTTCTCGACCGTTCTTTAGATAATTTTGATTCCTTGAATTTCACGAAAGTGTGCCAGTGATCTCTTTGCTTCTCTAGTGTTCCCTTGAATTCTGGAGTCTTCTTTCCTCCTTCGACGTACTTGGTCCATATAGTTTCCTTGTGGGTGTTGAATGCAATTGCCATCTTCCTAAGAGCAGCGTCCTTGACTTTCTGCACATCTGCATCGGTGAAATGATCTGGTAGGGTCAAATGTTCCATGAGAGATTCCCAAAGCGTTGATTTTTCTCTATCGTCAACCCAAGTAAGATCTGGACGTTTCTTTGCTGGCTCTTTCCATTCTTGAATGGAGATCGGGAGTTGGTCCCTCATAAGAACTCCGCACTGATGAATGAACTTGTTCGCAATGTTCTTAGGCGCGCTTGGTTCGCCATTAGTTTTGATGGCATTGATGTTGTACTTTACGCTCTCCTTCAACTTTTTTCCCGGGCCTCGCACTGTCCTGCTGCCTGTAGAAGATTTGCTCGATCCAGCGGGCTGAAAGAAGAAAGATCGATTTGTTAACATATCTTCAAATCATTAAAAACATGTGGTGATCACCAGATGCCTGCTTATATAAATATACCTCGCCAGTTTTTGTTATTTCAAGATGCATGCATGCAATCAATTTAGTATTCAAATTAATCCAGAAGAAATATAAAACAATTTAGTATTCAAATTACAATGCATGCATGCAATCAATAAGGAAAAATTGAATCATAGTACATAATATGCATCCTCTCGAATAATATATAATTTCGAATACATTGTCTGAAATAATATATATAATCTCGAATACATCATCTTGAATATTATATATAGAATACATCACTAGCTAGATAGCTAATAAAGATCGAATATTACAGAAGAATCTAGGACACTCGCAGTTCCTGAGACGCGGGCTTTGGACACCCAAAGAGAAGGAAGCATCACAAGATCATAGCTCCGGTCATCTCCCCAAAGAACCTGCTAGGTATTGAAGAACCTGGCATCCATAGCAGCCATGTAGCGACGGACGTGCTCGTCCTCCTCCCTGACACGGCGACGCACCACCTCTGGCGGGGCCGGCTCCCTTTGCACCGAACGGGGCCCACGCGAACGCCACCAAAGGAGCTCAGGGTCGACGACGGGACCCGGGGCCGGGTTCCTCACCAAGCGGCGAGCCCCTGAAGGTAGCACCTCCCAGTGCCAGCCCGGTGGATCCTAGTCCCGGACATGGGTCCTCTGAAGTAGGACGTCATCGCAAACGGGCCGACGGCGAGGATGCGGGCCGAGCATCATCGAGAACAAATACTATATGCAAATGTAACATTTTTTAAATGATTGGATTGTGATTTCTTATATATATTTAGCTAGCTAATTCATCTAACATTTTGACAAAAGTATAAAAAACTAATTCATCTAACATTAATTAATATATCTAATTCATCGAACTAAAAGTATAAAAAAATAATTCATCTAACATTAATATATCTAGCTAATTCCATCAAACATTTGACATTAATATAATTAATTCATTCATCTAAAACCTTTGACATTAATCTAATATAATTAATTAATTCATCTAAAACCTTTGTATATAAAAAATAGAAAAAACTAAAAACAGAAAAAACACATCTAAGTGTGTGCGTGCATGTGTGTGTGTGTGCGCGCGCGCGCGTGGCCGGGCTTGGGGGTGGCCGGCCATATGCATGGCGGCTGGGGTTCTTATAGCAGGGCGACGGGCCCGGGCGCGGCGAGGCAATGGGGGCGGCGACGGTGACGGGGTGGCGGCATGACAGCGATGACGGGGATGGCGCGCGACGAAGGGCCGGGCGCCGACGGGGACGGGGGCGGCGACGGGGACGGCGACGGCGATGACGCGCGGCAGGGGTGGCGATGGCGTGTGACGGGGCGACGGCGCGGGACGGGGCAGTGGCGATGTCGAAGCAGAGAGGAGAAGTGGGAGATGAGAAACTGATTTTTTTTTGAAGCGTTGTATATATAGAAGGCACCTTTAGTACCGGTTGGAGCCACCAACCGGTACTAAAGGCCTGTTTTGGTCAGGCGGAGCGGCGGGACGGGCAACCCTTTAGAACTGGGTGGTGGCTCCAACGGGTACTAAAGACCCCCTCCCCCTTTAGTACCGGTTGGAGCCATGACCCGGTACTAAAGGTGGTGCACTGCCAGGCGAGGGGCGCTCCCACCTGCTTATAAGCCCTGTCGCCGCTGCTATCTCGAGCTCCTCTCTAAAGCAGGCCTTCTGGGCCAACCTCTGTTGCGATGCCCTGTTGGGCCTACTGGGCTAGCGGGCCTACATCCTAGCCCAACTAGAGGTTGGGTTTCTAGTCGTATGCAGGCTGCTGTGGCCCAGTAGGTTCGCTTTTTTCATTTAGTTTTTTTCCTTTTTTCTTTTCTGTTGTATTTATTTTCTTTTATTTATTTCTGAGTTGTTTTTTCCTATATATAGAGTTTCTTTGTGAATATTTTTGCTTTAGGTACAAAAAATTACAAACTTCCTGTCAGTGCTGGTAGTTTTCAAATTTGAATAGTTTAAATTTGAATTATTTGAAATTTGTGTGAATCACTAGTTTGTGAATAACTTAACTTTAAAAATAGATTGTCCATTTTGTACACGAAGTGCATACAGTTTTTGCCGTAACCCTCTCTACTTTTTTGCACATGCTATGTGGGTGAAATTATGATACCATGCCAGCTTTCAACCTTTTCAGAGTTCATTTGAAGTGTTTTTCAATTTTAGGGTCATTTAGGTGAAAAAACCAGTAAATGCATGAAAAATAGCAAACGAAGTCAGAAAAGGTTGAAACTTGATGACGCGGCTTTGAATGGTGCATACTGAACAGACAAAATGTCTGGAGTTGTAATAAGTAAAAAAAATGAAATGCCTTTCTAACAGATGAGTTTTCGTCTGAAACCCTGATACTTCAAAAGAGATTGTCCATTTTGTACACGAAGTTTATCCATTTTTTTGTTGTAACCGTCTCAACTGTTTTGCACATGCTATGTGGGTGAAATGATGATACCATGCCAACTTTCAACCTTTTCAGAGTTCATTTGAAGTGTTTTTCAATTTCAGGGTCATTTAGCTGAAAAAATCAGTAAATGCATGAAAGAATTTGTTTGCACATAAAATTTCTTCGCGTTTCAAATGCCAAAACACATAAGTACCCTAACTATATATTACAAAGATTCCCTCCAGTTTATTCGAAGCGGGACTTTCCAGATATATAAGTTCAAAAACTCACTAGAGAAGAAAGTGTTGATAGTGAAGCCGATCACATTCCAGAGTGGGATCTTTGGGTGTGAAACTTTTTCTTCGTGTGTGTCCCTTTGCGCCGTAACCATGGACAATCTTCATCATTTAACTAGATGCTCGGGTCAATATTCACTGTGAATGGAGCAATTTCATCAAACTTTTCATAATCTTCTGACATGTCTGTCTTGTCATCGAATCTCACGATGTTTCTTTTCCCACAAAGAACTATGTGACGCTTTGGCTCATCGTATGATGCATTCGCTTCCTTATGTTTTCTTTTTCTTAGCTTGGTAGACATGTGCTTCACATAGAAAACCTGCGCCACATCATTGGCTAGGACAAGATTGTTGAGATCCACTGTTGTCATTCCATACTGCGGGTCTTCCGTTACCCCGCCTAGTGTCATATTAACCCATTTGCACCAAAACAGAGGGACCTTCAGACCACGTCCATAGTCTAGTTCTCATATGTCCTCTATGTAACCATAATATGTTTCCTTTCCCGTCTTGGTTGCTGCATCAAAGCGGACACCACTATTTTGGTTGGTGCTTTTCTTTTCTTGGGCGATTGTGTAAAATGTATTCTCATTTATCTCGTACCCTTTGAAAGTCATTATATTCGAAGATGGTAACAGGGACAACAAGTACAGGTCATCTTCCATAGTGGCGTCATGCATGGCACGTGTCTGCAACCAGCCGGCGAAAGTCCCCATTTGTTCACGCATAATCTAGTCGTCAGACTGCTCCGGGTGTTTGGAGCGTAGAAAATTCTTGTGTTCGTCCATATACGGAGCCACCAAGGCGGAATTCTGTAGAAATGTGTAGTGTGCTTGAGTGAGAGAATGCCCGCCCATACATATTATTTGATCCCCTCCTAGCGTGCCTTTTCCATCCAGTCTGCCCTTATGCCGCGATTCAGGAACACTAATCGGCTTAGGTCAGGAATAAAGTCAATACAAAACTCAATGACCTCCTCATTTTCATGGACCTTGGAGATGCTTCCTTCTGGCCTAGCACGGTTATGAACATATTTCTTTAAGACTCCCATGAACCTCTCAAAGGGGAACATATTGTGTAGAAATACAGGACCCAAAACGTTTAATCTCTTCGCACAGGTGAACTAGGATGTGCGTCATGATGTTGAAGAAGGATGGTGGGAACACCAACTCAAAACTGACAAGACGTTGCACCAAATCATTATCTAATCTCGGTATGATTTCTGGATCGATTACCTTTTGAGAGATTGCATTGAGGAATGCGCATAGCTTCACAATGGCTAATCGAACGTTTTCCGGTAGAAGCCCCCTCAACGCAACCGGAAGCAGTTGCGTCATAATCACGTGGCTGTCATGAGACTTTAGGTTCTAGAACTTTTCTCTGCCATATTTATTATTCCCTTTATATTCGACGAGAAGCCAGATGGTACCTTCATACTGAGCAGGTATTCAAAGAAGATTTCCTTCTTTTCTTTGGTAAGAGCGTAGCTGGCATGAACCTGATGTATGCTGTCTTTTCCGTGCATACATTGCTGGTCCTCCCGTGCCTCCGGTGTATCTTTTGTCTTCCCATACACGCCCAAGAAGCCAAGCAGGGTCACGCAAAGATTCTTCGTCACGTGCATCACGTCGATTGCAGAGCGGACCTCTAGGTCTTTCCAATAGGGCAGGTCCCAAAAAATAGATTTCTTCTTCCACATGGGTGCGCGTCCGTCAGCATCATTCGGAACAGGTTGTCCGCTAGGACCCTTTCCAAAGACTACCTTCAAATCCTAGACCATATCATGTACATCAGCACCAGTACGGTGGCGAGGCTTCGTCCGGTGATCCGCCTCACTTTGAAATGCTTGCCTTTCTTTCTTACGGGATGCCTGCTCGGAAGAAATCGACGATGTCCCAGGTACACATTCTTCCTACAATTATCCAAATATATACTGTCGGTATCATCCAAAAAGTGCGTGCGCGGTATGCCTTGTTCGTCTATCCTGAAAGGTTACTGAGAGCAGGCCACGAATAGCAACGCCTTTAGGTCAAATTCTTCCTGTTTGTGCCCATCCCATGCACGTACACCTGTTCGATTCCACAAATGTAAGAGTTCTTCAACTAATGGCCTTAGGTACACATCAATGTTGTTGCCGGGTTGCTTAGGGCCTTGGATGAGCACTGGCATCATAATGAACTTCCGCTTCATGCACAACCAAGGAGGAAGGTTATAAATACATAGAGTCACAGGCCATGTGCTATGGTTGCTGCTCTGCTCCCCAAAAGGATTAATGCCATCTGCGCTTAGACCAAACCATACATTCCTTGCGTCACTTGCAAACTCCTCCTTGTACTTTCTTTCGATTTTTCTCCATTGCGAACCGTCAGCGGGTACTCTCAACTTTCCGTCTTTCTTACGGTCTTCTCTGTGCCATTGCATCTCCTTGGCATGCTCTTTCTTTTGGAACAAACGTTTCAACCATGGTATTATAGGAGCATTCCACATCACCTTGGGAGGAATCTTTTTCCTAGGGCACTCGCCCTCGACATCACCAGGGTCATCGCGACTGATCTTATAGCGCAATGCACCACATACTGGGCATGCATTCAAATCCTCGTACTCGCCGTGGTAGAGGATGCAGTCATTAAGGCATGCATGTATCTTCTGCACCTCTAACCCTAGAGGGCAGACAACCTTCTTTGCTTCGTACGTACTCTCGAGCAATTCATTGTCCTTTGGAAGTATATTCTTTATCATTACCAACAACTTTCCAAATCCCTTGTCAGATACACCATTCTCTGCCTTCCATTGCAGTAATTCAAGTATGGTGCCCAACTTTTTCTTGTCAGCTTCGTAATTCGGGTGAAACAATTTCTTGTGATCCTCTAACATGCGCTGCAACTTTTTCTTCTCATCAGCGGCAATGGCCCAACCTAGATCATCAGCGGGCTCATTTGATGCCTCTTCTTCAACTTCTTCCCACATTGCCGGCTCAGCTTCTTCCCCCATTGTTGTATCATCATATTCAAGGAACACATGGCCAGGATAGCAATCGTCGTCCTCTTCTTCTTCATGTTGGGGAACGTAGTAATAATTCAAAAATTTCCTATGTGTCACATAGATCAATCTAGGAGATGCTAGCAACGAGAGAGAGGGCGTGCATCTTCATACCCTTGAAGATCGCTAAGCGGAGGCGTTACAAGAACGTGGTGGATGGAGTCGTACTCGCGGTGATTCAAATTGTGGAAGATCCGATCTAGCGCCGAACGAACGGCGCCTCCGCGTTCAACACACATACAGCCCGGGGACGTCTCCTCCTTCTTGATCCAGCAAGGGGAGAGGAGAAGTTGAGGGAGAACTCCGGCAGCACGACAGCGTGGTGGTGGAGCTTGTGGTATTCCTGCAGGGCTTCGCTAATGTCACGCCCAAGATGCGACCCTATCCTAAAGGAACTCGAAGGTCCCACCAAGGATAGAAGCGCATCTTGAAGACGCTTTTGCAAGGTGGATATCATTACATCAACATTACATAATAGTGGGGATACAACCAAGACATACAATGTCAGATGAATACAACAATACATCATATACAAGATCAACATCCGACTACGGATGAAACATAAACAGAAAGTCCAACAACATCCACCCTGCTAGCCCAGGCTGCCGACCAGGAACCTAAACCCAAGATCGACGAAGAAGAAGAAGAAGAAGAACTCCAAAACAAGTAACATCGCTCTCGCGTCATGATCATCACACAACATGTACCTGCAACTGTTGGTGCAGTAATCTGTGAGCCACGAGGACTCAGCAATCCCATTACCATGGGTATCAAGACTAGCAAAGCTTAATGGGTAAGGAAGGGTAAGGTGGTGAGATTGCAGCAGCGACTAAGCATGTACGGTGGCTAGCTTACGCAAATAAGAGCGAGAAGAGAAGCAAAGCAAACGGACGTCAACTAGTAATGATCAAGAAGTGATCATGAACACCTACTTACGTGAAACATAACCCAGAAACCGTGTTCTCCACTCGATCAACCCCGAAAAGAGACACTCATGGTTATGCACACGGTTGGTGTATTTTAGAAGAGTTTACTTCAAGTTTACTACAACCGGACATTAACAAATTCCCATCTGCCACATAACCGTGGGCACGGCTTTCGAAAGTTCAAACCCTGCAGGGGTGTCCCAACTTAGCCCATGATAAGCTCTTGCGATCAACGAAGGATATTCCTTCTCCCGGGAAGACCCGATGAGCCTCGGAATCCCGGTTTACAAGACATTTCGACAATGGTAAAACAAGTCTAGCAAGACCGCCCGATGCGCCGACAATCCCGATAGGAGCTGCACATATCTCGTTCTCAGGGAAACACCGGATGAGCACACCGTACAACTAAAACCAGCCCTCAAGTTTCCCCGAGGTGGCGCTGCAAAGGACTCTAGTTCGGACCAACACTTAGACAAGCATCGGCCCGGGGGGGCTGAATAAAGATGACCCTCGGGTTAGCTACTCCCAAGGGAAAGGTATAGGTGGTAGGCAAATGGTAAAACCAATGTTGGGCCTTGCTGGAGGAGTTTTATTCAAAGCGAACTATCAAGGCGGTCCCATAAATTACCCAACTGCGTTAGGGACGCAAAATCCGGGAACATAACACCAATATGACAGAAACTAAGGCGGCAAGAGTGGAACAAAACAGCAGGCATAAGGCCAAGCCTTCCACCCTTTACCAAGTATATAGATGCATTAATAATATAAGAGATATTGTGATATCCCAATATAAACATAATCCAACATGGAGGAAACTTCATCTTCACCTGCAACTAGCAACGCTATAAGAGGGGCTGAGCAAAAGCGGTAACATAGCCAAACAACGGTTTGCTAGGAAGGGTGACAAAGGTTAGAGGTTCATGACAATTTGGGAGGCTTGAGCAGCAAGTGGTAGGTAACGCAGCATAGCGATAAAACGAAGCAACTAGCATAGCAATGATAGTAATGAGATCCAAGGTGACGGTCATCTTGCCTGAAATCCCGCAAGGAAGAAGAACGAGTCCATGAAGAAGATGAAGCCACGAAGATGAACCAAGCGTAGACGAACGAATCCTCATGATCGCAACAAAACGGGAAGCACACAACACGGTAAACACACCACACATGAACAAGGCATGATGCTCAACCAAGTATGATGCATGACAAGGCTACATGAAGCTACTCATGGCAAGAGATGATGCATACAAGAACAACACATCAAAGCAAGTTGAGGCCGGAAACAACATAGAACAATTCTGGTAAGTCCCCATATGCAATTTTCGAAATTGGTCCAGAACTGAATAAACCTTATGAATATGCACCACGATGATCTACACGAAATTCTAGTCAAGTTACATATAAAGTTCATTTGATTCAGAGCTATGGCCTAGAAGATATGAGCAAAACTAGTCAAACATGGCATTGATGCAAAATGCATTCAAACATCAAGCAAACACATTCGAAACATGGATGCAACAAGGTAATATGAAGCTACATGCAAAACTAAGCAAGTTTCATATAGAGCACACTCAACACGGAGCAACGGTTCAACACATACACACCATACAAGTTTAAAGGACAAGCTGTCCAAAACAGCAACTAGGCATCTAGCAAGCATCAAAACAACATGCTATAGGATCTCAACATGAAAACAAAAGGCATGGACATGATGTACAGGTAAAGCATTACAAAACATGAACACTGAGCTATCTCCAGAAATCACTAGAACATGCTCAAAAGGACATGGCAAGATTGCAAATAATAACAGGTTCACAGACTTGGCAAAATTCACAGGACATGGCAGAAATAACATCAGGTTGCAATGTTAAGAGCTATCAAACAGCATGCTACATGAACTTATCATGGCAACCAAAGGCATGGCATATATCTAATCAATGCATAGAACAAAAGTCCCTTAATGACCATGAGTCAAAAAGGCAGAGAAGATATGATGGCACCCATGTAAACATAGCAAGTTTTATTACCAGGTTCAGACTTAGCAAAAAAACAGAGCATGGCATAAACAGCAACATGAAGGCAACTTTGTGAGCTTGATGCACTCAACACAAGGCATTGAATGACAAGATAGGCATAGCATCAGCAAGAAGGCATGTTCATGAAGCTAAGAATGGCAAGAGCAAGTTCATAGCATGCTTGGATTACTAACAACAACCTTGGCAAAATTGAATAACATGTAAACAATCTGCCAGGAACATTTATAGCAAAAGTAGAGCAAGATTAAGACATGCTAGAGCACTCTATAAATGCAAACAGAGGCATTGATGGATAGAGCACAACCATATGTCCAAAACATCCTTACTGAACATACACAAAAGAGGCATGGATCTCACTGTAGCAACATGAATACATCGCATGAAAATAACAGCAGAGCAATGACTTAGAGAAATTCTAAGTCCCTGAAATCAGCAACATCACGGAGGCTACTTTGCAAGCTTGTAACAATCAACACCTGGCATATCATGAAGAGTGGATTGCACCACAGCAAAGATGGCATGTTGTAGTTCATAACACATGTAGACTTCATGCTCAAAAGAAAATCACACAAAAAGATGCAAAAATGACAAATGAGCATGTTCTGATAAACTACAGCAGACAACATTATATAGCACTGTTGCAACGATGATTAGGGAATCAAGATGGACACTAATGAACATGGCACAATGGAACTAAATGAAGAGCACATCAAGACAAACATTTCGATATATTACACGCACGAAACGGAGCTACAGATGAAGAGTTATGATGCGATGAATATGGCAATAAAATGCAAACATTAAAAGACTTGGAGATATTTCGGGTCAACCTAGGGTTTGCACGGATTTCAATGCCGCGGCGGATCTCGCCGGATCCGCGAGGACGGCGGCCGGAGAAGGTGAGGGGCGGCGAGGGGCGCCGGATCCGGCCGCGGGGGCGGCGGGACGGCGAGGGGCGCCGCGGCCCAAGTCGGTGAGGCGCGCGTGGGTGCGGGGAGGCGCCGGCCGGCGGGGTAGAGGTGCGGAGCTCACGGCCGTGGCCGGCGCGGTGGCGCGGCGGGCGGCGAGCGGGCGGCAGGGCCGCAGGGCACGGGCTCGTTCAGCGGCACGGGAGGGCCGGCCACGGGCCAGGCGGGCCCGCGGTGGAGGCGTGGTGGAGGAGCGGCCCGAGTGGCGACGTGGCGCGCCTCGATTGGACAAAGGTGGCGGTGAGATATTTGTCCGGCTGGATCGGACGTGTCCGGCGGCGCGGGGTGGAAGAAGGCTAGGGTTTGATCCGGGATTTCGGAGGGGGAGGTATTTTTATAGGTAGAGGGAGCTAGGAGACTCCAAATGGAGTGTAGTTTTCGCCCGCACGATCGTGATCGAACGACCGAGAGCATGGAGGTGACTTAGATGGGTCATTGGGCTGTCTTGGAGGGGTGTTGGGCTGCAACACCACAGAGGCCTTTGCGGTTACCCGGTTAACCGTTGGAGCATCAAACGACCTCTGAATGGCACGAAACTTGACAGACGGTCTACCGGTGGTATACCAAGGCCGCTTGTCAAACTTCGGTCCATTCCGAGACAGTTTAACACCCGCACACGAAATGAGGCAAAAGGGGGCGCCAGGGGACATAGGAGTGCCAGATTGCAAAACGGCAACGGGGAAAATGCTCGGATGCATGAGACGAACACGTATGCAAAATGAGATGCACATGATGACATGGCAAAGATGCAACACGCAAGAAGCTAACATGGCAACGGCGGCGAATAACTGGCGGACACTTGGCGCATCAGATCTGGGGCGTTACAACTCTCCTCTACTAACAAGAGATCTCGTCCCAAGATCTTAGGAACGAGACGGGGGAAAGAGGGATGAGGTGAAATAAGAACGCAAGAGGGAAAATGAACAAAGTCGAGAGCACTCTGGTAGAAGAGAGGAACAATGAATATGACAAGAAGTAAACGCTCAAAGAATAAGACTGAATTTGAAACCATTCCGGTTAGGACAAGATAGAAAAGGAATAAAAACAAAGGAATTTATGCAGCACTTCGGCTGAACAAGGAAATAATAGACTGTGAACTTGAGAAGATGGAATGATACTTGACGAGAGGAATAACACAATGCCTCTGGAAGACTTGACAAATTGGAATGAGAAGAACGGGGAAGAAGATGACAACTTCTTCGACAAATGAATTTGAAAAGCATCCTTGCGAGAAAAGATTGAACAAAGTTGTTGAGAAAATCAACAACAAAGAATTGCTTGTTGTGGACTTATGGATAACATCTCAATATTATTAGGTGATAACCGACCACAAGCGGACAAGATTGAATAGATGAGAGGGAAGGAAGAAATGCAAAACTCCACTTCAAAATAATACGGAGAATTATTTGCACTTAGAGATGCAAGAAGGAAAGATACTTGAGCTCCTCCAAAAGAATCTTGATGAACACTTGAAGAATGAATTAAATCATTACGAACCACCGTGAAGAACTCCGGTAACAAAAGTATTTTGAGATAGAATTGAAGGATGAAAAGAAATAAGATTAAAGCCTTGCGATGATTCTGATGGGGATTCTAACAAGATGGCCGAGGAAGCTTTGAACTCCAGGAAAGAAAAGATGAACAACTTAGAACCGAGAAATTATTCAACATGAACAATCTCCGAAGGAAGGAATTAATCAACTTGATGAAAGAAGAATAAGAATTATGTTATGCTTATCCTCCACCAATTAAATTGATGAGAAGCAATGGATTGCATACCACTTATCCGCGTTAGAAAAGATTACGGGGGGATGTATCGTGAAAATTTGAGAAAGTCTTCTTGAGCCACCGGTCGGATTGAAAAGAACAAATGAATTGATATGATGAGAACAGAAAAGGAATCTTCAACGAACCACCATAAGAATTCAAAATTGAATAACGAAAAAGGAATGAATCATTGGGAAGAATTAGAACAAGCACGAAGATGCTTGAGGGAATCCAGAGACAAGTGAACGAAGAGATCGCGAACTGCTTGGATTATACTTGAACGAAGCACCGGAAGAATATTGAGACGAACGAAGGCATGAACATAGAATAATTGGAGAACGAATTCAAAAGCTTAGAACGAAGAAATATGCCGAAAGGATGACCTCCGGATGATCGATAAAGAACGCAACTCCTGAAATACTCCAGATAGATGAAAAGAATTTGCATGACTTGAAACAATTTGATAGGGTAACATCGAGCTAGCACCGCGAATCTCCGAGAGAACGGACAAAATTTAAGGGAAACTCTTCTTCGGTCTTCACATGTTGAGAATGACGACGAGGAACACCAGTAAAATTGTTGAGATACTCCAGGAGAATGAAAAGAGAAAAGATTGACCCGAACATAAAAGCATTTGGAAGCGATCTTGGAGAAGGCATCTGACTGATGAAATTCATACTTACGTCAAACTTCAACAAGAATTTTAGAATAACTCTGGAAAATCAGAAGAGTCAGGTAAGATCCTGGGAAAAGACCTGTGGGTTATGGGCCCACTAAAAAGAAGCACCGTTGGAAAGGATTGTCGAATGAGAAATGATGCACCGGAACAACTGAAAGACTTGAATGAGGTGACAACCTCGAAATAATTGAATGCGAACACGAATCTTCTGAGATGCCTTCAACACTCCGGGATAAAAGAATGGCGAGAGGAGGAACGAGCAAGGGGAAAACACTTCAGTCGAGGAAAAGAATACGATCAACACCAAAAAACTTGAATTGGATCCACCGGAAAGAAAATGAGACGACCAATGATTAACTAGGCGAGAATTCAGCGGTTGAAACGATTGAGGAAAGACTGAAGATACTCCGCACAAATGAAATTGATGCTCAAATAGAGGCTCAGACTCTGGAATAAAAGGGGTGGGAGGGCGGGAAAAAAAACAAAGGCAACTTGGAACGAGGAACAAACGAACAACTTGAAGAGAAAGCACCGGTTGAAATAATTGAGGAGAGAATCCAAAGGCTTCGCACGAATAGGATGGATACTCGATTTCGGACTCTGGTTCAGAGAAGAAATAAGGGTGGGCGGGTGGGAAAAAGAAAGACAACTTCGGATGGGGAAAAACAACGTCGATTGAAAAGAGCTCAGGATTGATCTTCCAAAAGACAAAGAGGGTCGAATCAACTTGACAAAAAAATGCACCTGACAAAAGAGGAAGGACAACGAACGAAAACTAAACGCGTGATCCTAAAGAAAAATTTGAAGGGGAAGAGGAGTAGTTCAAAACACCTACGTCAAGATTTCTCACCAAAGCGACGAAGGGGCAGAGGAGTAAAAAGAAATCCTACTCTCCGATATAACTAGACTCCGAAAAAGTTTTGTTCTAGACTCGACATCGGCCAAACTACACGATCAATCAAGGGGGCTCCTAAGGTCGGTCGAGGCTCTGATACCGACTTGTCACGCCCAAGATGCGACCCTATCCTAAAGGAACTCGAAGGTCCCACCAAGGATAGAAGCGCATCTTGAAGACGCTTTTGCAAGGTGGATATCATTACATCAACATTACATAATAGTGGGGATACAACCAAGACATACAATGTCAGATGAATACAACAATACATCATATACAAGATCAACATCCGACTACGGATGAAACATAAACAGAAAGTCCAACAACATCCACCCTGCTAGCCCAGGCTGCCGACCAGGAACCTAAACCCAAGATCGACGAAGAAGAAGAAGAAGAACTCCAAAACAAGTAACATCGCTCTCGCGTCATGATCATCACACAACATGTACCTGCAACTGTTGGTGCAGTAATCTGTGAGCCACGAGGACTCAGCAATCCCATTACCATGGGTATCAAGACTAGCAAAGCTTAATGGGTAAGGAAGGGTAAGGTGGTGAGATTGCAGCAGCGACTAAGCATGTACGGTGGCTAGCTTACGCAAATAAGAGCGAGAAGAGAAGCAAAGCAAACGGACGTCAACTAGTAATGATCAAGAAGTGATCATGAACACCTACTTACGTGAAACATAACCCAGAAACTGTGTTCTCCACTCGATCAACCCCGAAAAGAGACACTCATGGTTATGCACACGGTTGGTGTATTTTAGAAGAGTTTACTTCAAGTTTACTACAACCGGACATTAACAAATTCCCATCTGCCACATAACCATGGGCACGGCTTTCGAAAGTTCAAACCCTGCAGGGGTGTCCCAACTTAGCCCATGATAAGCTCTTGCGATCAACGAAGGATATTCCTTCTCCCGGGAAGACCCGATGAGCCTCGGAATCCCGGTTTACAAGACATTTCGACAATGGTAAAACAAGTCTAGCAAGACCGCCCGATGCGCCGACAATCCCGATAGGAGCTGCACATATCTCGTTCTCAGGGAAACACCGGATGAGCACACCGTACAACTAAAACCAGCCCTCAAGTTTCCCCGAGGTGGCGCTGCAAAGGACTCTAGTTCGGACCAACACTTAGACAAGCATCGGCCCGGGGGGGCTGAATAAAGATGACCCTCGGGTTAGCTACTCCCAAGGGAAATGTATAGGTGGTAGGCAAATGGTAAAACCAATGTTGGGCCTTGCTGGAGGAGTTTTATTCAAAGCGAACTGTCAAGGGGGTCCCATAAGTCACCCAACCGCGTTAGGGACGCAAAATCGACGAACATAACACCGATATGACAGAAACTAGGGCGGCAAGAGTGGAACAAAACACGAGGCATAAGGCCGAGCCTTCCACCCTTTACCTAGTATATAGATGCATTAATAATATAAGAGATATTGTGATATCCCAACATAAACATAATCCAACATGGAGGAAACTTCATCTTCACCTGCAACTAGCAACGCTATAAGAGGGGCTGAGCAAAAGTGGTAACATAGCCAAACAACGGTTTGCTAGGAAGGGTGACAAAGGTTAGAGGTTCATGGCAATTTGGGAGGCTTGAGCAGCAAGTGGTAGGTAACGCAGCATAGCGATAGAACGAAGCAACTAGCATAGCAATGATAGTAATGAGATCCAAGGTGACAGTCATCTTGCCTAAAATCCCGCAAGGAAGAAGAACGAGCCCATGAAGAAAATGAAGCCACGAATATGAACCAGGCGTAGACGAACGAATCCTCACGATCGCAACGAAACGGGAACTATCAAGAAGAAGCACACAACACGGTAAACACACCACACATGAACAAGGCATGATGCTCAACCAAGTATGATGCATGACAAGGCTACATGAAGCTACTCATGGCAAGAGATGATGCATACAAGAACAACACATCAAAGCAAGTTTAAATGAGGCCAGAAACAACATAGAACAATTCCGGTAAGTCCCCATATGCAATTTTCGAAATTGGTCCAGAACTGAATAAACCTTATGTTCAAGTTGTTAAATAGCAATTTAATATGCACCACGATGATCTACACGAAATTCTAGTCAATTTACATATAAAGTTCATTTGATTCGGAGCTACGGCCTAGAAGATATGAGCAAAACAAATCAAACATGGCATTGATGCAAAATGCATTCAAACATCAAGCAAACACATTTGAAACATGGATGCAACAAGGTAATATGAAGCTACATGCAAAACTAAGCAAGTTTCATATAGAGCACACTCAAAACGGAGCAACGGTTCAACACATATAGTCCATACAAGTTTAAAGGACGAGCTGTCCAAAACAGCAACTAGGCATCTAGCAAGCATCAAAATAAGATGCTACAGGATCTCAACATGAAAACAAAAGGCATGGACATGATGTACAGGTAAGGCATTACAAAACATGAACAGTGAGCTATCTCCAGAAATCACTAGAACATGCTCAAAAGGACATGGCAAGATTGCAAATAATAACAGGTTCACAGACTTGGCAGAATTCACAGGACATGGCAGAAATAACATCAGGTTGCAATGTTAAGAGCTATCAAACAGCATGCTACATGAACTTATCATGGCAACCAAAGGCATGGCATAAATATAATCAATGCATAGAACAAAAGTCCCTTAATGACCATGAGTCAAAAAGGCACAAAAGATATGATGGCACCCATATAAACATAGCAAGTTTTATTACCAGGTTCAGACTTAGCAGAAAAACAGAGCATGGAATAAACAGCAACATGAAGGCAACTTTGCGACCTCGATGCACTCAACACAAGGCATAGAATGAGAAGATAAGCATAGCATCAGCAAGAAGGCATGTTCATGAAGCTAAGAATGGCAAGAGCAAGTTCATAGCATGCTTGGATTACTAACAACAACCTTGGAAAAATTGAATAACATGTAAACAATCTGCCAGGAACATTTTATAGCCAAAGTAGAGCAAGATTAAGACATGCTAGAGCACTCTATAAATGCAAACAGAGGCATTGATGGACAGAGAACAACCTATGTCCAAAACATCCTTACTGAACATACACAAAAGAGGCACGGATCTCACTGTAGCAACATGAATACATGGCATGAAAATAACAGCAGAGCAATGACTTAGAGAAATTTTAAGTCCCTGAAATCAGCAATATCACGGAGGCTACTTTGCAAGCTTGTAACAATAAACACGTGGCATATCATGAAGAGTGGATTGCACCACAGCAAAGATGGCATGTTTTAGTTCATAACACACGTAGACTTGATGCTCAAAAGAAAATCACACAAAAAGATGCAAAAATGACAAATGAGCATGTTCTGATAAACTACTACAGACAACATTATATAGCACTCTTGCAACGATGATTCGGGCATCAAGATGGACACTAATGAACATGGCACAATGGAAAGAAATGAAGAGCACATCAATACGAACATCTCGATGTATTACACGCACGAAACGGAGCTACAGATGAAGAGTTATGATGCGATGAATATGGAAATAAAATGCAAACATTAAAAGACTTGGAGATATTTTGGGTCAACCTAGGGTTTGCACGGATTTCAAAGCGGCGGCGGATCTCGCCGGATCCGAGCGGACGGCGACCGGAGAAGGTGAGGGCGGCGAGGGGCGCCGAATTCGGCCGCGGGGGCGGCGGGACGGCGAGGGGCGCCACGCGGCGGCCGGCGCGGCGGGTGGGCGGCGGGGCATGGGCCCGTTCGGCGGCGCGGGAAGGCCAGCCACGGGCCAGGCGGGCCCGCGGTGGAGGCGTGATGGAGGAGCGGCCCGGGTGGCGACGTGGCGCGCCTCGATTGGACGAAGGCGGTGGCGGGATATTTGTCCGGCCAGACCAGACGTGTCCGGCGGCGCGGGGTGGAAGAAGGCTAGGGTTTGATGTGGGATTTCGGAGGGGTGGGGGTATTTTTATAGGTAGAGGGAGCTAGGAGACTCCAAATGGAGTGTAGTTTTCGCCCACACGATCGTGATCGAACGACCAAGAGCATGGAGGTGACTTAGATGGGTTATTCGGCTGTCTTGGAGGGGTGTTGGGCTGCAACACCACAGAGGCCTTTGCGGTTACCCGGTTAACCGTTGGAGCATCAAACGACCTCCAAATGGCACGAAACTTGACAGGCGGTCTACCGGTGGTATACCAAGGCCGCTTGGCAAACCTCGGTCCATTCCGAGACAGTTTAACACCCGCACACGAAAAGAGGCAAAAGGGGGCGCTGGGGGACATAGGAGTGATCCCGTTAACAATGACATCCAATGTCCATGGTCAGGAAACCATAACCATCTATTGATCAACGAGCTAGTCAACTAGAGGCTTACTAGGGACATGTTGTGGTCTATGTATTCACACATGTATTACGGTTTCCAGTTAATACAATTATAGCGTGAACAATAGACAATTATCATGAACAAGGAAATACAATAATAACCATTTTATTATTGCCTCTAGGGCATATTTCCAACACTTCATTATCTTCCATCATAACCCCTCTTTCTCCGTGCTTGGTCCAAACATTATAGTGGGGCATGAAACAGGACTCAAACAGGTGGATGTGAATGGTTCTTGAGTTAGAGTAATTGTGATCATTCTTACAGGCAGCACATGGACAAGGCATAAAATCATCCTCCCGCTTGTTTGCCTCAGCCGCAAGAAGAAAAGTATGCACGCTATTAATGAACACGGGAGAGCATCGGTCATCGTACATCCATTGTTGGCGAATCTTCATTACACAACACCGAAAAGACCAAATTAATACAAGTTCATACAACACTTAAATGCAACAAACAAATAAATCTCTAGCTAAAGCATTTAAATGCAACAACAAATGCGATCAAGATCGCAACTAAGGTAACAATTGATCCAACAACATAATGATACCAAGCTTCACTATCAATGGGATATTTTGTAATCTTTCTAATCTTCAAGCGCATTTTCTCGATCTCGATCTTGTGATAATCGACAACATCGACAACATGAAACTCCAATTCCATCTTCCCCGTCAATTCTTTTCAATTTTTCTTTCAAATACTCGTTTTCTCTTTCAACTAAATTTAACCTCTCGACAATAGGCACTACAAGAAATGTGTCAACTTGTGACCTTGACTATTGGTCACTGAAGGGTCATTATTTTTCATTTACGACCTTTTTATGACCAAAAACAGAAGGTCAAAAGCTGGCGGTCGTAAACTAAAATTAACGACCTTCTGTGTGAGAAGGTCGTAGACGTTTACGACCAAAACAGAAGATCTTTGAACCCATGACATTTTGTTTTGGTCACTGGCTGTCTGCCCAGGCCACGTCGGATCCGACGTGGCAATCTGACATGGCAAAATTGCGACCAATTGAAAAGGTCATTACTTAGAATCAGCCCGGTCCATTTCGGTGCTTTAGATGGGCCGAGCCCATTAATTCAGCCTTTTTAATATATATATTTTTTGTTAATTTCGCTAGGTACATGGCCCTGGCCCAACAATTTGGCCCCTTTTCTTTTCTGAGCTTCTTCCATTTTTCTGGGCCTCGGTCTTTTTGCGGTTCATTTAATTTTTTAAATTTTTAAGACGTTTTCCCTTTCATTTTTTGTCCAATATTGTTTGGGTTAAGGCCTCTTCCAGCCCATCAATATTTCCAGCCCACTAATTCAAAGGACTAGACAATAGAGAAACAATTCTGTTTTTTTTTCAATTTTGCTATCAAAGCAACATTTGTTTCACTGTACAATCATACATCATTTGTTGCAGTTACATCATTTGAAGCAGCAACTAAAAGATTGTCATCTATAACAAACGACAGCCAGTCAAAAGAAAGATCACCATCACAGCTCTAGCGACTACTTATACATTACAACTTCCACTTATGTGCAAACCTACAAGAAGGCCATGCTTCCGATTGGATTTGGTTGCATCCCTTCTAGTTTGCTAACGGCATCTCTCCAGCAGCATATCTCATAACCTACAAACAGAACATAAACCAACATAAGAATTTGAAACTTCTTCTAATTTGAAACTTCCGGCAGACGGTAAACTTGAGGTAAATTAGAAGTGAGGATATTTATTACAAGCAAGATGAAACGCAAACTAAGTACTATTGTATTGATGGATCCCAACTTGTTTAAACTAGAGCAGATTATTCAACTTGTACAATCTAGCAGTCTAAAAAGAGAGAAAAATGTTCATTCTCGGCTCCACAGTAATTAGAACAGAAATGAATGACACTAATATAAGCAAGAACTTACAACAAAGTATAGCTTAAATATAATGTTAGGCACTGAAAAAGTTATGTGATTTTTACGTGACTTAATAGACACAAAAGATGACTTTTGTCTCTGCTTGACTAATGAATCAGTACATCTTCAAGCAAAAAATCATGCAGATAACACTACAAGGGACATCTTTAATCAGTACACTAATGATCACACTACAATGTCCCTAACAATGGTAGAATCTCAAATGTGAGACAATATTTCGTAATATATAAGCCTTGGCTGCAACTTTCCGCTTAACATGCAGATAAAAATCAGCCACTTATTGCTTATTTCATGCTTCAATTTTTACTTTAAGTTTTGTTAGGATAATCTGTATGCATAAGCACAATCCTATACTTGTTTGGAAAGTGAAGATATTCATGTCAACAATTATATAGAGCCAAACAATCATCTAAGCGTACATACAGAATGCAATCGGTTATATATGTACACAGACATTAATTCCAAGTATCTAATTGAACCCTGCTATACACACGACAGTACACAAACGATTTCTCAACGATGCTGAATATCATGTCGTTCCATTCAGGACAGCAGCACTGTTCCACTGTTTGATATAAGTGGCTGTTGCATGTCATGTGGATAGTACTATAGTTTCATCTTCAGACCAATCAACGCCAAGTTTCAAAGAAAATCTGATGATAAGTTGCACCAAGATTTAGCAACGTGGATACCTCCAAGTGGATGAGCCAGCTCTGAGACCCACTCCCTGACCCTCTCCGCCGATGCTCCCGTTGAAACATACTGCATCATAACAAGCACGAAAATTCAGAAAACACAACCCAATCTTGAAATTCAGTGAAGCACGAAAAGCAGCAGCAAACTAGACAGTAGCACGCAGGCAACGTTGCAAACAGCAAACCAAGTAATATAATGTACACTACAGGAGAAACAAACAGCAAAGCGAGGCTTGACCTGGAAGGGCCAGACGTGGGAGCCCTCGAGACCCTGGAACGCCCTCAAGATCTGCTCCATCCTCCGCCCATGGTCATGCGAGGCAATGGAATTTAGTCAGAACAAACAAGCAAGGGCGCTGAATATACTCCAAGTACTCAACTTGTTCTAACTGAATTTAGGAGTTTGTTTTTATTCTTTTCTTATATGCAGTCTGAAGCTTAACTTGTTCTAACTGAATTTAGTTAGAACAAACAAGTTAGGGCACTTTCAAATTCAGTGCCAAATTCTAACACCAGAGAAGCAATGGCCAATCCTAGTACTAGCAAATCAATCAAGCGGAGAGGAGGAGGGGACGAGCTCGCCTACGGCCAGAGAATAAGATCCATGGCTGATGCATCCCGAGCAGCAGCCATGGTCGAGCCCCCCCTCCTCAGGCGCCATCCATCCTTGTCGTCCTGTCTATCTACAACTTCCTCCTACATACCTACAGTGAAAGAACAGAGCAGAAATTAGAGAGAGAGAGAGATAGGAGGGGATGGAGCTCGAGTACCCCATGGCCACCGGGCAGAATAGTACCATCCAGGGGTTGAGCCGCGTGTGGGGGCGCGACAGATGTCGGGGAGGAGCCGCCAATGTCCCCGGAGCCGTGCTGACGATGGAGGTGCCGCCGCCCTAGCCACGGGGAGGGCTACGGGTGAGCGTTTGAGGCCGGGAGAGGCCGAGAGGTCTTCGAGATTCGTGCCGTCGCCGTCCTGGTGGCCGGAGACACGGCGTGCAGCGCTGCCACCGGAAACCCTAGGCAAGCAACGCGCACGCCATGGTCCGGCCAGCTCGACGGAGCACCGTGCATCGAAGCACGCACGCGCACGCTGGCGAGCAAGCCAGCCGCGACGCTGTTGTCGCTGGGCGCCGGCGTTGTTGTCTCCGTTGCGTGAGGAGAGGAGGCTGCTTGGTCTGGGGGAGAAGGGGCGGTAGTGGGTGGATGTATCTGAAGGGAGGAGGAGAAGAGGAGGTGGCGGCGGTGATGGATCTGATGGGAGGAGGAGACGGGGGAGAAGGGGCGGCAGCGAGTGGATGGATCTGAAGGGAGGAGGATATGAGGAGGTGGCGGCGGCGATGGATCTGATGGGAGGAGGAGACGGGGGAGAATGGGTGGCTGCTGGGTTGGATCTGCCGCGCGCCGGCGTTGGGGTCTGAGGTCGCTGGCGGGGCTGGTGGAGCAGAGGTCGCACCGGCCGATGGGATCGGGGGAGAGGAGGTCGCGGGAGGGAGGGAGAAAGAAAGGAGGCGGGGGTGGATGGAAAATGTCCACGAGGACTAAGGTTTTGGCTTAGGTGGGCTTGGGGTGAGGACTACCGTTGGATCCGCGAGCATCCGACGGTGTTCGATCCACGATCCGCATGAAACGCCCACAGACCAATCAAAATGCAGCACACGAGTACGATGTCTTGACCATTTAAATTGGTCGTAGTTGACTAAAAAATTGGTCATGGTTGATTAAAAATTCATTTTCCATTTTTCAAGTGCCGAAAATGAGTTTTTTTGTGAAGGACCTACAATATATTTGTTGCAAAATAAGACTAAATCAATTTTCTAAAATATTAGAACATACTTAAAGTATAATTGACCAAATACTTGGGTGTCAAAAGTTTTGATTCACCTCTCATGAAAAATAAAAAATTTCGCCGATCCAGCTGGAAACGGGTCAAATTTGAACTGCATCTACCTTATAGTTTGTTATTTAATTTTTTCCAAAAATCGGTTTTTGGTACATAAGTATCTATTTAATCAGAGAAACATAAAAAAATTCGAAGATTCAACCACTAGCTAGGAACGGTCATTCCCGCCGTTTTGACCGCAATTTGAAACGGGCATAAAAAATTCAAAAAAATAAAAAATTGGAAAACCTTCGCACTGTGTCATTATATGTGACCAAGTTACCAGGAAAAATAATAAACTTGTAATACGACAATTATTTTAAAACAAAGTGTTCTCAGAAACGAGCTATCACGTGTGGAGATCAATGGCTTTCAAGTCAAATGATCAATCTTATGTCCACATTCATGGCATAGTTTGTTCAAATGATATCATATTGTGCACAAGGGTGCATATTGGAATTGCAAACAATGTTGCCTATGGAAATTTTCAATTTCTTTGGACGAAAAAATTATTTTCCATTTTTCGAGTGCCCCAAATGAGGTTTTTTTGTGAACGACCTACCAAATAATTGTTGCAAAATTGGACCAAATCAATTTTCTAAAATACTAGGACATATTTAATGCACAATTGACCAAATGGTTGGGTGTAAAAAATTTTGATCCACCTCTCGTGAAAAAGACAAATTTCCGTCGATTCAGCTGGAAGCAGGTCAAATTTGAACTGTAGCTGCCTTGTAGTTTACTCTTTATTTTTTTTTCAAAAATCATTTCTAGGTACATAAGTATCTATCTAATCAGAGAAACACCAAAAAAATTCCAAGATTCAACAACTAGCTAGGAACGGTCATTCGCGCCGTTTTGACCGCATTTTGAAACGGGCATAAAAATTTCAAAAAAATCAAACAATTGGAAAACCTTCGCATTGTGTCATTATATGTGACCAAGTTACCAGCAAAAATAATAAACTTGTAATATGGCAATTCTTTTAAAAAAGTGTTCCCAGAAATGAGCTATCATGTGTGAAGATTCATGGCTTTTCAAGTCAAATGATTAATCTTATGGCCACATTCATGGCATAGTTTGTTGAAATGATCTCATATTGTGCATAAGGGTGCATATTGGAATGGCAACCAATGTTGCCTAAGGAAATTTTCAATTTCTTTGGACGAAAAAATTATTTTCCATTTTTTGAGTGCCCGAAATGAGGTTTTTTTGTGAACGACCTACCAAATAATTGTTGCAAAATTGGACCAAATCAATTTTCTAAAATACTAGGACATATTTAATGGACAATTGACCAAATGGTTGGGTGTAAAAGTTTTGATCCACCTCTCATGAAAAAGACAAATTTCCGCCAATTCAGCTGGAAGCGGGTCAAATTTGAACTGTAGTTGCCTTGTAGTTTGCTCTTTATTTTTTTTCAAAAATCATTTCTAGGTACATAAGTATCTATTTAATCAGAGAAATACCAAAAAAATCCCAAGATTCAACAACTAGCTAGGAACGGTCATTCTCGCCGTTTTGAACGCATTTTGAAACGGGCATAAAAATTTGAAAAAAATTCAAAAAATTGGGAAACCTTCGCATTGTGTCATTATATGTGGCCAAGTTCCTAGAAAAAATAATAAACTTGTAATACAGAAATTATTTTTAAAAAGTGTTCTTAGAAACGAGCTATCACGTGTGGAGATCAATGGCTTTCAAGCCAAATGATCTATCTTATGGCCACATTCATGGTATAGTTTGTTCAAATGATCTCATATTGTGCAAAAGGGTGCATATTGGAATGGCAAACAATCGTGCCTAAGGAAGTTTTCATTTTCTTTGGACGGAAATATCATTTTCCATTTTTCGTGTGCCCAAAACGAGTTTTTTTGTGGAAGACCTCCCAAATAATTGTTGAAAATTGGACCAAATAATTTTTCTAAAATACTAGGCCATATTTAATGCACAATTGACCAAATGGTTGGGTGTAAAAAGTTTTTATCCACCTCTCGTGAAAAAGACAAATTTCCGCCGATTCAGTTGGAAGCGGGTCAAATTTGAACTATAGCTGCCATGTAGTTTGCTCTTTATTTTTTCCAAAAATCATTTCTAGGTACATAAGTATCTATTTAATCAGAGAAACACCAAAAAAATCCAATATTCAACCACTAGCTAGGAACGGTCATTCCCGCCGTTTTGATCGCATTTTGAAACGGGCATAAAAAAATCAAAAAAATCAAAAAATTGGGAAACCTTCGCATTGTGTCATTATATGTGGCCAAGTTCCCAGGGAAAATAACAAAACTTGTAATACGACAATTATTTAAAAAAAAGTGTTCTCAGAAACGAGCTATCACGTGTGGAGATCTATGGCTTTCAAGCCAAATGATCAATCTTATGGCCACATTCATGGCATAGTTTGTTCAAATGATCTCATATTGTGCAAAAGGGTGCATATTGGAATTGCAAACAATGTTGCCTAAGGAAATTTTCAATTTCTTTGGATAAAAAAATTATTTTCCATTTTTCGAGTGCCCCAAATGAGGTTTTTTTGTGAACGACCTACCAAATAATTGTTGCAAAATTGGACCAAATCAATTTTCTAAAATACAGGACATATTTAATGCACAATTGACCAAATGGTTGGGTGTAAAAAAAATTTATCCACATCTCGTGAAAAAGACAAATTTCCGCCGATTCAGCTGGAAGCGGGTCAAATTTGAACTGTAGCTGCCTTGTAGTTTGCTCTCTATTTTTTTCAAAAAATCATTTCTAGGTACATAAGCATCTATTTAATCAGAGAAACACCAAATAAATTCCAAGATTCAACAACTAGCTAGGAACGGTCATTCTCGCCGTTTTCACCGCATTTTGAAACGGGCATAAAAATTTCAAAAAAATCAAAAAATTGGAAAACCTTCGCATTGTGTCATTATATGTGGCCAAGTTCCCAGCAAAAATAACAAAACTTGTAATACGACAATTATTTAAAAAAAAGTGTTCTCAGAAACGAGCTATCACGTGTGGAGATCTATAGCTTTCAAGCCAAATGATCAATCTTATGGCCACATTCATGGCATAGTTTGTTCAAATGATCTCATATTGTGCACAAGGGTGCATATTGGAATTGCAAACAATGTTGCCTAAGGAAATTTTCAATTTCTTTGGACAAAAAAATTATTTTCCATTTTTCGAGTGCCCCAAATGAGGTTTTTTTGTGAACGACCTACCAAATAATTGTTGCAAAATTGGACCAAATCAATTTTCTAAAATACTAGGACATATTTAATGGACAATTGACCAAATGGTTGGGTGTAAAAAGTTTTGATCCACCTCTCATGAAAAAGACAAATTTCCGCCGATTCAGTTGGAAGCGGGTCAAATTTGAACTGTAGCTGCCTTGTAGTTTTCTCTTTATTTTTTTCAAAAATCATTTCTAGGTACATAAGTATCTATTTAATCAGAGAAATACCAAAAAAATCCAAGATTCAACAACTAGCTAGGAACGGTCATTCTCGCCGTTTTGACCGCATTTTGAAACGGGCATAAAAATTTCAAAAAAAAATTCAAAAATTGGGAAACCTTCGCATTGTGTCATTATATGTGGCCAAGTTCCCAGAAAAAATAATAAACTTGTAATACGGAAATTATTTTTAAAAATTGTTCTCAGAAACGAGCTATCACGTGTGGAGATCAATGGCTTTCAAGCCAAATGATCAATCTTATGGCCACATTCATGGCATAGTTTGTTCAAATGATCTCATATTGTGCAAAAGGGTGCATATTGGAATGAAAAACAATCTTGCCTAAGGAATTTTTCATTTTCTTTGGACGAAAAAACCATTTTCCATTTTTCGAGTGCCCAAAAGGAGTTTTTTTGTGAAAGACCTCTCAAATAATTGTTGCAAAATTGGACCAAATAATTTTTCTAAAATACTAGGCCATATTTAATGCACAATTGACCAAATGGTTGGGTGTAAAAAGTTTTGATGCACCTCTCGTGAAAAAGACAAATTTCCGCCGATTTAGTTGGAAGCGGGTCAAATTTGAACTGTAGCTGCCATGTAGTTTGCTCTTAATTTTTTCCAAAAATCATTTCTAGGTACATAAGTATCTATTTAATCAGAGAAAAACCAAAAAAATCCAAGATTCAACCACTAGCTAGGAACGGTCATTCCCGCCGTTTTGACCACATTTTGAAACGGGCATAAAAAAATCAAAAAAAATCAAAAAATTGGGAAACCTTCGCATTGTGTCATTATATGTGGCCATGTTCCCAGGGAAAATAACAAACTTGTAATACGACAATTATTTTAAAAAAAAGTGTTCTCAGAAACGAGCTATCACGTGTAGAGATCAATGGCTTTCAAGCCAAATGATCAATCTTATGGCCACATTCATGGTGTAGTTTGTTCAAATGATCTCATATTGTGCACAAGGGTGCATATTGGAATGGCAAAAAATGTTGCCTAAGGAAATTTTCATTTTCTTTGGATGAAAAAACCATTTTCCATTTTTCAAGTGCCTAAAAGGAGGGTTTTTTGTGAAGGACCTCCCAAATAATTGTTGCAAAATTGGACCAAATCAATTTTCTAAAATACTAGGACATATTTAATGCACAATTGACAAAATGGTTGGGTGTAAAAAGTTTTGATCCACCTCTCGTGAAAAAGACAAGTTTCCGCCGATTCAGTTGGAAGCGGGTCAAATTTGAACTGCGGCTGCCTCATATTTGCTATTTATTTTTTCCAAAAATCATTTCTAGTTACATAAGTACCTATTTAATCATAAATACATGGTTTGGTGGCGATACGTCGAGGTTTTGGCGGTGGCCGAGGGCCCCAACTCTAGAGCGCGTAAACTCGCATGCCCGCCGCGTGGTCACTGCGTGACCGTGGCGTTGACCTGTTTTCTAGGCGGACTAAGCATGTCTAGTGGGTTGGTCACTCCCCAGGTATGTGCTAGGAAGAAAATTACAACATAAGATTCTCACGAGGAGACCAATCGATGCGGAAACATGAATTAGTAGCCAAGTGTTTGATTAGCGGTACGGGAAATGTACATGACTAATGGGCGTGAGTTTTGGCGGAGGATGATCAGTGACTAAGAAGATCGTATTCACAAATTTTCAGCTCAAGAGGAGGAGCCTAGATGGTAGTTGCTTTGCAAAGTACCACACTGGATATAAATACGAATGTTGAAGCTGGGCTCAAAATAATGAATGGATTGAGCTGGCATTTGGTGGAGGATAGTTATTTGGGCATAGGAAAGCACTGTAGAAAATGGATACTATTTGGACATGCCAAAGTGGTACTTCCTTCACAAAGTGTTGTTTTGAACAGAATAGGAAAATGAATATTGTTGAATTATTTTTGAACTAGGCAAGGAAGGTTTTTTTACATATTTGACAAACATATGACCCACAGAATTTATGACATTTTTTTGGGAATGACAGAAATATAGGTTGCTTCACAACCTAGGGCAAAAATTGCCACATGGACATGACACATAAGCAAAACTGATGAGGTGGTGCCTAGTTATAGCAACCCACCACAATTTACAAGGTTATGACCATCTATATTGGTCATGATCGGCTAGAAATAAGACAGCGGACCAGTGCTATCTGCTTTATGACCATTTCGTGTAAGGAAATTACGAGTTTTTTTACCAAAATGGTCGTTATAATTTAGAGTTTGGAGCCCCCCAAACAGCTTTTGACCAATTGGTCTCAAATGGTCATAGATCTATGACCAATTCTTCTAGGGTCACTGACAGAAGGTCACTAGTTGACATATTTCTTGTAGTGAGGGTCAGTTGGAATTTCCGGTTCACATACCTCCTAGATAAAAATATCTATGTCAACTTGATGGGCATAATTTCTCATAAACACGAAATGCAACAAATAGTTTTAAAAGAGAATATACCACATCTGAATCATAACACGGACGAGGGCCGACGGGGAGGGATATCAAAACCATGGCACTATGTATAACAAACAACATACGGGTAAGATAATTATACGAGTAACTATATATCCAAATCACACAAACATGAATTTTTTATATAAAAAAGATAAGAACAAGAGGCTCACCACAAGGTGGTGCTGGTGACGGGACGGTGCGGGCGACCGACGGTGGTTACGACGGAGATTTAGAAGGCACTAAGTAAACCACACCTATATATGCAAACTAAGTGTTATTTTGACTTAAATTGCATATAAATCAAATACTACCACATATAATTCCTCCCAAATTACTAAAACCCACAAATTAATCACTATATAAACCATTGCAAGAGGTAATCCAGCAATGAGAGATGAAAGGACAAAGTTGCTAACCTTTGTGATCATTTGAATGAATGGGGGCCTTCAAATCTTTACAAAGTTTGGGAAAAATGTGTGATGAGCTCAAGGAAGAAGGGAAGAACAGAGAGGAGGGGGGAAAGGGGGAAGAACATAGCGCGGGTGGACGAAAGGTTTATATAGGACGACCTTTAGTATCGGTTCGAGGCACGAACCCGTACTGAAGGTGCTGAAGGGGCCCAGACTGACAACATTCTGCCACCACTCTCTTTAGTACCGGCTCGTGGCACGAACCGGTGCTAAAAGTTCGGCACAAACCGGTACTAATGAGAGCGGCCCGCCTAGCCGTTGGAACCGACACTAATGGTCACATTAGTGCCGGCTCAAATACAAACCGGGACTAATGAGCTGAACATTTGACCCTTTTTCTACTAATGTTTTCAGCATGGGATTTTTCTTCCAACGAACAAGATCGTTCGGTCGATCGAGCCTCCAAGAGGAAACCAATCAGCAAGCCTCCACCAGGGTGAACGTCAGCTGGATATTTGCGCCCTTATTTTTTTGTGAAATTCATAATTATTTTTATTAGTTTGCCAACATAATCCTATATAAAATGTAGCTAAAGTTACAACTTTAGAAATTCGTCCATGTCTAAACCATTGTGTGGTTGAAATGGTGGTAAATTAGAGGATATTTCGTTTCATAGCATAAACATAAATATTTAACAGTTTTGGCGCAGTACGGACAATTGCGAAGGCCAGCATGCTAGTTAGGTAGTAAGTTCACATACACACTTTAACAGCAAAAAAAATTACAAGGTCTCTTACTCTTACAACATCATCCGCAGTCATGAAATGCACATGTTTACACATCAGTAGCTTATGAAATACAAGTTTCGCATAGCATAAGGCTATCATCTTAGTTTCATAACAGAATAGGTAGGAATAAAGAATTCATTTTTTTGTTAAAATGTCCGACAAGCTCCATAACCAGCACATGAATTGTACTTCTTCTTTGTCAGCAAAATCGGTCTCAACATAATCAACATCTTCCAAAGGGTTGAAGTTGGGATCCTCCAAGTTATTTGATTTAAAACATTACGAAATCAGAATACTCCGTGTCATCCCTAGCTGATTTATGACATTTAGGAGGGGTGAGTATTTCCAAAGATAATACCAAAAATTTAAAACTAAATAATTTAAGATGTAAGCATGCATAAATACAGTTAAAAAGGTGAACCAAAACGGAACTCTTAAACTCAATATATCTTGTAAAAAAGGGCTCAAAATTCATACCAACCAATGATCACATCATTAAACCATGGAAATATGTGAATCTTATTCAATCTCACTCACGAAACACTTCATTGAAACTCTAGTTTAATTTGATCTATAGATATATCACTAATTGATTTGTAACTGTCCAATCATATTGTGAAGTCTGAAAGCATTGAACTTATTACTTCTAAATAAATAATTAGCCATTTGGAACAATCTGCGTCGTTCACACCGCAATTGTTGCATTTTTTTTAATTTATATGTTCCAAAAAGGGATTGAGCTATCATACCAGCATAGAAAGCAGGCATAAGTTTAGGCTACTTTAAAATTGTATTACGCTAGGCACCTAAAAGTACACCTTTTTGAATAGTACTCCCTCCGATTCATATTACTTGTTGCTGAAATGGATGTATCTAGACGTATTTTCCGTACTGTTGTCATCAAGGTTGACCACTTTATTTCCAGTACATCTCAAACTTAGGGACCCGGTTTACATCCCTGTCAAACTACCCCAATGCTTTGATACTGAAAAGGCCTAAATTTAGAACTGTTGTGGAATATCTAAATAATTTGATTAGGCACGAACTGACCTGCATGTAAAATTTCAGGTACAATTCAGTGTGCAAAGAATGAAACGATAACGTTTGCTATATTTTGTATCAGTTTTGCTAAGGTTCAGTCGACTAAGACTTCCTTATGTTTCAGTTCATGCTATATTCCTTTGATCTTGCATGAAGATTCATACAAAAAAAACATTTTCAGTTTTTCTTCTTCTTATATAGTACAAAGTTGATACACTTATTTCGGGACAGCGTGAGTATATCACTTGATTAAGACTTGGTTAAGTCTCAATCGACTGAGACCTAGATACACCCATTTTGTATGTGCTAGCATACAAGATTTTTTACCAGAGAATCCACAGTAACATCATTTATAAAGTGACAGAAACCAAAATTCCCCAAATAATAAAGCCTAGAAGTTTTCGCAAGAAGAAAAGTAATATCTTCAATAATTTGTAAAGGCCCTTAATTAGGAAGTTTCATTAATTACCTTGAGCTTGCCATGCCTCTCGGAGAAAAGGAATGCCCAGAATAATCGATAAGATCCTGACGTGCGTGACGAACTCACCACCAGTGCTCAGATTCTTGATGTGGAATGCCGCCTCGCAGTTCTGTGCAAGGAAGCAAAGCATCTCAGTCCACACGGTAGCTATGAACTCCCATCTTTCAGCTGAGCTTGTGATCTTGAGCAGCTCCTTGGCGGCAGCACTGGCACGGGAGGTGAAAACCCCACGCCCCTCGTAGGCGTACAGGATGACCTTCTTCTGCTCCAGGCGCCCCCCGGAGAAACGTTTGTGAGCGAGAGCTTTGCTCACGTCGCGCCGGAGCTTACCGTACTCGAAACGTCCATCGCTTCCGTTCTTGACGCCACACTTGCCGACGAGGTACATGACGTAGTTTGACAACTGCCTACTCATGTCCCTGTGAAGGGTGGAGGAGCAGTGGTCGTCGGTGGTATTATAGAAGCACATCTCGGTGATCATATGCCACATGAGGACGGCACTCGCGATAGTTCCGCCCTCCAGGTTGAGGATGGACTGATCTATCGACCTTCCTTCCGCTGTCTCCTCCAGTGTCGACCGTGCCCATTGGCCGCGGAACGTGCTGCAGTCCCATTTCCAGTAATGGTGCACGTGTTTAGTGGCCCCTATATCCAGCAGCTTCCCAAAGAGGAACTCCTTGAGATCAGGAGAGACTTTTATGTGCTTGACGTCAGACACAAGGCCAACCTTGCGCAAAACCCATACGAACAGATTAGCTTGCTTCTCGTTGATGCACTCACTAATCAGGTTATACTGCGCCATCTGCCCTGACCACAACCCCTTCCCCAGTGGATGGACAAGCTTGGTCAGATTGAACATTGCCCTCTTACCAGGGAATCCAATCTTCACAAAGGGGCTTCGGCCTGGCAGGTACGGCCAGTATGACGAGATGACCATGAAAATGGAGGTCAAATCCAGTGCGACTGCACCGGCTAACAGCACGTAGGATACCTTGACATCGGCTCTCACGTCGTAGGCGAATTGCCCATCCAGGTCAGCCTTCAGGAACAGCACCAGCGCCGCGGAGGTTGCACCAAACGTGACGAGCCGCTCAATCCCACTGTAGACGAGGTTGAGGTGGTACTGGAGCACCCCATACTTGGTGTACATGAAGTCATAGACTAGTGAGAGCTGGATCTCGGCCAACTTGTAGGCGATCTGGTGCCGGAGCTCTGGCTTCCTCAGGCCTCTCAACTTCCTGATGGCGCGGTCAATTGTGTCACCTTTGTTCCACATCAAGAAAGGAGCCATGTCCGTCAAGAAATTCAACCATATCCGCATCCCCTTCCCAGCCACCTCCACGAGGCCCTCGTAATCTATCTTGTCCTGGCTTTCACTTGATAAAAGATCATGGAGCCTCTGGAAATAGGACTCTGCATCATCAAGGACACTACTCTCTACGTTGAGCACATAGTCCGACATGGAGCTGCTCCCGGGCGTGATGGAGATGCCTGCGACCATGAGCGCCCATATCCTCTCCGCGTATTTGATTGTCCCGGCAATGAACATCAGCACCATGGGTGCCATAAGCTGCTTGGTGCTGACGACGTGCCATGACTTGGTGACGATGTAGACGGCCAGCAGGACCTGCGAGCCGAGGCTCAGGAGGTGACGCTTCCACAGCAAGCTGTCCTCCTTGGAGAATGCCGTGATCGTCTCCTGTCCGCCAAGGTGGAGGAGCAGGAAGGGAGTCCAGAAGAGCAGGAGCTGGTGGCGTGGGTCATTGAGGTGGAGCGCCAGGCGGCCGAGGGTGAAGGTTGCGACGTAGTCTGCCAGCAGGTACGCAACCCACAGCAGCAAGCTGAGGACGCTGGACCTGCGGCGCTTTCGAACTCCTGGGAAAAAGAGGAGGAAGACTTGCAAGGAGAAGCTCGCCAGCACCAGGCATTGGATCTCCCACTGGTTCCATAGCTGCTGGGCACCGGGCAATGAGATGATCGACGTATTGTTCCTGATAAAAGATAATCAATTCCACACTCAATACTAATTTGCAATCTGGCACGTATCTGAGAATGAAATAAATTTATGTATACACCGATCAATAATTGATTAGAAGAGAATGAAGGACACCTGCCTTATTACATTTCTTAAGAAACACAATACAAAGCATGTACACACGTACACTCATGCATCCCTAGATGCACGCATACCTTATCCCTATGAACACCTTTGAAAGTCTGAGCTTGTAGATCTTAAGATTGGCAAAGTTGGTACGGATGCCTTGTAGTTGACGGGCACACCATACACTAGTAGTGGGAGGCAAGTGGTATGGGACGTCTTTGTCTTCCGTTGTCTTCTTCAGAGATATCTGGCTATCGAGAAGTCGGTAGCCGGATAAGGGCGGATGGTACAAACGGCTTGAACGATGAGTTTATGCACTCCAGTGGAAAAACAAGATCTCTGATTGGGTTATGTCGACGCGTGCCTGTGTCATGTCTTTGGTGAACGTGGTGGATTGAAACTTGGCTTTGGGAATGAGAATCTAGAGTTCAACCTTGTGGTGGACTCGTCATTATCGACGCACGTGCGACGATTCCTTCTTGAAAGCGTGACCGAGTAGTCGTGTATTTTTCATTTGAAGGTGTCTTGTAACAAAGGGTTAGTGGCTATCTGGTGGAATCACTATCGCGAGGCATGCGGCCTCATATATTTTTTTTGCTTTATTTCTATGGCAATGTTGTTCGGTTGCTGGATTTTGCATTACTAATAATATATGATTGTATATATCGTGTTGATGCAATGGCCGGGGATATCCTCCTTTTCAAGAAAAAACACCATACACTAGTAAAGAAAAACTTATAAGTTGAGAACGTTAGGGTGCGGCCCTATTTTTGACATCACTGGTGTTCTTGATCCCTTATAGTTAACGGGCACACCATACAGCTCAAAGAGCTATATACCTAGCCGTCTAAATTATGCTTAGTTATATACATTAATTTTACATAGGGGGTCCTACATCCTCTCTCTTAGTTATATACCTAGCCGTCTAGCCAGGGCCGGCCCTGAGGGGGGGCGAGAGGGGCGGCCGCCCCGGGCCCCCGACTACGAAGGGGCCCCCGATACGGACTGCTATGTAGAAGCTTAACCTGCACGCGCGCTAGAAAAAAGATGATGCTGTTGGGATTGGCCCAAGTGGTAATACGAGCAACTATCATCGTAACGAAGAAGCCGAGTAACTAGCGATGATTCTGTTTCCGAAAAAAATGATGATTCTGTTTCTGAAAATTTAGCGATCTTTTGGTTTGATAGGACTCTAGGCAGCCAGGCAGGTGCAACGCATTCCCTCAGAAAATGTAGGTGCGACGCATGATGCATCAGATCAGGCTTCTTTTCATCTTTCTTTGCTCCTCTATCATGGCAGCGCCTTGGCTGATCGGTGATCGGTCTGGTCGCCGCTACCTCGAAATCCTCTCTGAACGTGTGACAACGGTAGCAGCGGCAAGGCCAAGCCTACGATCTAGCTCCGCTTTCTATGCGTGGCATAAGCAGCAACAGCGACATTCGTGATCGACCGCGAAGCAAACTAGGGTTTTGTGACAACCAGGTATACAAATTTACAGCTTAAAAAAAAGGTATACAAATTTACAATGCTTATCTGCTTGGTCTTCGGCATTCTCTGCAGATTGCACGTAGGTTTGGAAAAAAATACTCTCTCCGTTTTAAATATAATTAAGTCTTTTTAGGTATTTCAATAGGGACTATATACGAACTAGAAAACACGTAAGATAGCACAACATGTTTTTTTACATGAATTTTTATCACTGGCTACTATCGTTATCTAATACCATCGGTGAGGCTACATGGTTGATCCGGTTGCATTGTGAGATCTATACCTCATAGATATTATTTGGAAAGGCTCTATCAAGTATTTATGATTTTTTTACAGTTTGCCCATTCAGTTAGAGTACTCCCGATTACCATTTATAACAGGAGCACTTCAAAACCATTGATATCACCATCATAGTTTTAAATAGCAGACTATGCCAAATAGTGTCGGGTTCTCCAAATCAGCTAAAGCGAGGCTATAACCGGCTATTTAATAACTTCACCGGACAACAATTACATGAACACCATTTGACAGCACCCTTCTCAAACCGCTATAGCAGAGCTATAACTGGTTATTTAAAACTCTAATCTTGGTTGATAACTCTTCACGGATGTCATACTCTACATACTAAGGGCCCCTAGTTCTACTCTACATACTAAGTGAAGCCACATATGATGAACTGTGGGCTCCAAGGCGGCGCCTTCAGGAATGATACGACACCGGAGCGCCATCATCCCCCGATCTGAGAATCAGGGTTCCCCCTAGAGCAACACGACAGGCAATGAGAGCCGCGATGACACTTTCAAGAAGGGAACGAAATTCATCGCCGCCAGTCCGTCCGAAGATAGATCAGGTTTTCACCCGGCCACACTCACCACAACTGCATGCCACACACCAGCCACCACGCCCACACGGCCGTGGCAACTGGGTAGCACCGAGCCACGGGCTCTGCCCATGAGCACCGTGGAACCACCACCAGGGCCGCCACCCCGGCATCCAAGACCTTGACACCATCTCACCTGAGCCCCCTCGTTGCCCCAACCAAAGATACGAGCGAAAAGGACCCGCCTTTCGCACCCCCGGGCGGCCCCTAGTCCATATTAATTTATTTATTTTAACATTCATGCATGTCACCTTATCATGTAAATATGCATGCAAAAGACCAAACTCAATATGCAAACATGCATGAAAAAAGATCCGCCTCATCAATAATTAAATACAAGAAATCTTATATGTTCTTAGTTTTAGTTCTCATATTATTCATCCAAATATAATGTCAAAATACTCAAATATCATGCACGGGGTATCTTATAGTTTTATCTCCAAAATGATTTTAGAGACCGCCGACATGCCTAGAGTTTCATATATTAACTCAAGACTCTTATACATGTATGCACAATCACTCTTACAGTGTGTTTGGCAATATTTAGGAAGGGGGATGGGAGTTTAGAATAAGGATTTGTATTGAGATTAGACATGGGATGAGTCGTTTTATTCCCAATCTTCTGTTTGATGCACGATAGGAATTATGTGTGAGAATTAAGGACAAACTTTAATTCCTTGTTTGGTTCGTGGGAATTGACGAGGGACTAGACAAAGGAAGTTAAAACAAGTTATGATGAACGGTTAGATTAACTCACTAAAACAATTGCCTCCCAACTACCACCTCCTCCCCTGTTAATAAACGGTGAGAGTTGGAGTCTCAAGTCCCATAACTATTCCCTTATAAATTCCCAATTCCTCCAACCAAACAATAGATTTAAAGTCTCGTACCCCTTCAATTCCCATTCCCCCTAATTATCCCCAACCAAACCAGATGTTAGGGAATGCACACATAGCCTATCCTTATGAGCACCTAAAGAAACAAGCCGACAAATTTTGTGATTGACAAAGTCACCCGTCACCTTATAATCAACATAAATGTCTTTTCCCACAGAATGAACAACACTGGGAAGGCTGAAATAAATCCAAAAAATGCAAGCACTGGTGCGAACTTTAAGCCACTAAGACTTGAACCATGGTGACCTGGTTCAACCAAACCATCCAAGCTACCCTCGATTAACTAAGTTTCTGATTCGAAAGCATCAAGGATAACTATCCATTGAGATATATACAACAGACAAGCTTACTGTAGGATCCAAATGATAATTTGTTGAATCATGTGGCGTATACCTTTTATGATGTACTACCGTGATAGATTTTATGGGTCTCTGCCTAGTTATAACTCTCAAATCTCAAATGCGCATTTAACTTGCATGGTAGGTGGGTAAGTTCAGTACCATCTTGTTAGTTGAGCACGAGTGGCATCATCAATATATAATATGAATTGTTCTACTACTTTTTATTAACATGAGTAAAGAGATAAATGACGTGCGCCAATTCACTCCACACCCACTACGCAACGGGCATGTGTCATGAATCAACTCCGGATCAGGTTTCGGCTATTGTTATGCGTCTTATTGGTATAACTATTTTTTTGCTTGACAGCACACTACTAAGGCAAGTTTTGCCTGGAGAGATTTCTTCCATCGTGTGTCATCTTCATCTCTTCATTCTCCACCCATCTTGTCTATGTGGAGTAAATATATACATAGGAGAGGGGCTACAAAAGCAGACACAACAGTAGACAGAACACAAACACCAGTCAAGTTCCTTGTGTTGCACTGCTTCTGCACGCGAGAGGAGGCCTCTGAAACTGTTTCTCTTGAGAACCTGCAATGGGCGAGGGGTGATCATCTGCTGTCACCACTTTCTCTGTGGCGGATGATCAATTAACTTCAACACCATAGGCGATGAAGTTGCTCCACCAGAGTTTTCGGTGAACCCATATGCTCTAATCTTCTCTCTCTTGACCATACGAGTATCAGCTAGATGTTCCTAGTCTGCCGTATTCAATTTTCTATGTCAATAACCTTGTTGTGAATCTTGATTAAGCTTAACCAAAAATTGCTTAATTTCCTAACAATTCAAAAACATTATGTGTTTTAGGTAATTTTTGTTGGCTGATTTTGCTGCTGCTATGAAACCGAGCATGTTTGCACGTGCTCATTTCAAAAGGTGGTAGACCAAAACCATCATGTGTCTCACCGCTATCAACGTGTGCTGGGTTTCGGCTGGCACTACGAGGGGACTGCTTACTCTTGAATAAAGACAATACATTCTCGAAGGCCACTGTAACCTTTGTTGGTGTCGTCATAAGTGTGCTGGGTAACAGGTTGGTTGATGCATATTTCATATGAAGGATGCCAAATAAACGTGGGATGCACTTGAATCGAGTTTCGGCATCACCGATCTTGGTGGTGAACTATAATACTATAGAGGAGTTTAATGACTACATAATGGTTAAGAACAAGTCCTTGGTTGGACAAGCCCTTGAGCTGTAGTGGATGTAAAAAAGAATTCGAGCTCCCTAAATGTATGTTATTCAACAATTTTGTTGTCGGGAGCATTGTTTCTATGTTTCCTCCTACATGGAGGAACTTTTCCACTCTTGGAAACACCAGATGCAAGAGGCCTATATTGAAGTCTCATTGGATCTTTGGATGTTGAAGAGAAGGCAAGGGCAAAGGTCACCCAATCTAAAGGAGTATATGGACGTTCCACTGCTAATGGGATGCAAAAAAATGCCCACAATTTCACGGGAAAGAACAAAATCTCCAACACTGACAACTTCAAGAGGAAGAAGGCCCAAAAGGGGCACAACAAGAACAAGGAGAAAGATCATAGCTAGGTTTGCGGTGAGACGTGTCATTAAGCTCCTCAATGTACGGACCGCCATGGCCAGAAAATGATGTTGGATAAGGTTCAAAATCTATCAAGATGATCATTGGCAATACCGAAAGGATAACATCTAGATATGGTAATTTACCAAATATTTTTTCAGTATGTCAATCTACCGATTGGTGGGTTGACACTAGTGCTAATAGTCATGTGTATGTTAAAAACAATCCTTGTTTACCTCTTATCAGGCACCCTGAGACATTGTCTATGTATGGATCCTTTTGTTGGAAAGGGCTGTGAATGTGGAGGTTTGTTTCATCACTCTTTAGAGGACCTTTGTAATAAAGTTGTGAACCATGTATGCACTAGCGCCGATTAGATTAATGTTTCGCATTCATAATTTTGTCACATAAATTTTGGTTATATACTTATATCACATGGCTAGTTAGTATGAGTTTAGTTCCAAAATTCACCTTAGCCAAAGGATCTAATTGCCAAGCATGTGTGCAATTTAAGCAACCTCAAAAGCCTCACAAGGGCACCATTAGAGTTGGTACATTTAGATATGTGTGAGATGAATGATGTGTTGACAAAAGGTGAAAGAAATACTTCATGACTTTCACTAGTGATTCCACTAGATATTGTTATGTCTTTTGAAAATGAAAAATGAGGCTCTAGACTACTTCAAAATCAATAAATTCTAAAAGTTGGGAATCAGCTTGAAAGAAAAATCAAAATGATTCGGTCTAATTATGGTGGATAGTACTTTTCTAAGGAATTTAATTTTTTTTGCATTGAACATGGCATAATCCATGAGAGGGCATCTCTTAATTCCTTTAAATACAATTGGATTGTTGGAAGGAAAAATGAAACTCTATCTCACTTGCTTAACGCCATGTCAGACACTGTTGGTTTATCGAAGAAATGGTGGGGGAGGTTAATTTACAAAATATTCCATATATGGTTTGTAGTGAATTACGCTGACTCTAATTCTCCAATATTCTAGAGTGTCACATAGATCATAAATTATTAGTCTAGATGCCAAAGGAAGGAATAATTCCCATTGTAAGTACGACACACGATTCTTGATTTTTGTATGTGACACCTTATAATCCAACACATAGGGGTTAGTTTGTGAGTATTCATTCTAAATTAAGGATACAATGAGAAAATGTGATAAATATGAGAAAAGTTAAAGGAAGACATCAATAAATTTGCATCCAATCCTTACATTAAAGTCGACATAGTAGTAACTACATGTCACCAAAATCTATGTGTATATGATTTTCTAATTACTAGATTCACCCTAGAGTTTATGTGTACAAAGAACGATAATCAAGTGCTATAATTGTAGTAAAGATATCTTCCTTCGTTTGTTATCTAGCCGCATTATTTATCGACTATGTGACAATCTGGAATATTGTAGAATTACAATAAAAATATTCATTGCAACTATAGGCAGTGAATTTTTCAAATTATCCTTTGCCTTGCCATATCTTTGGTAATCCGGACCTTTCTATAATCATATAAGTGGAAAGCATAAGATAGTTCTCCCCTATCGGCGTACTTTTTTAACATGAGCCGTCAAATGAACTAAATATATGTTTTATTTTTTATCGAAACAAAGTTGTATCATTTTTTGGCAATCAACATTAAATTCACAGATGCTTCATTCAAAAGCATAAAATCTGAACCAGTCAATCCAAAACGAATATATGCAACTAATTAAGGGCATGCTTACAAGAGACTTATTTTTGGCAAAATATTACAATTAATTAAAATTTGACATAAATGCCACAACTTTACCAAGGAATAACATTATGCCAATCCGTCTCTATTGAATAAAAAACTGATAGAATAAACCCCCTCAGCCTCTCGCGATCTCGTCACCCCCCACGGGTGACTGGCCGCACACCTGACCCCTCCCCCAATCCCTCTCTCCAGTAGCCGTCGCTGGGTCAGGCCCGGGCAGCGCCGATGGCGTCCCCCGGCCTTTCCCCCAAAAGGATGCTCCAGCATGGGGCTGCACGGATCCGAGGGGTGCTCCCAGGCAGCGGCGGTTCGATGAGGCGGTGGGGTGACTGGCCGTGGGCACGGGGGCTCTGCAGCGCGACAGTGTGAGCTGGCGGCGCCCGCTCGGCCCAGATTCAAGCCCCTTTGGGCCTCATCTGGGTCTGGGCGGGCAGACGGCAGGAAGTGTCGGTGGCGTGGCTCCCTGGAGGCGGAGGTGCCGCGTCGAGCTGGTGGGTGGCGGCGGCGCTAGCGCCGATGTGCTGCAGCATGGCGGTGGAGGCTTTGTGGGCCCGTTCAGGGCCCGACCGAGCCCGCGGGAGGCCTGGCATGCCTCTGCTGCCGTGCCCGGGCGGCTCTCATGACGGTGCTGGAGGCACTGGCCTCTGGCGCGTTGGCGGTGTTGGTGGTTCCCTCCCGTGCGGCTTCGGTGATGTCGCCCCCGCTTCCTGACGCTCCCTCTCTCCGTCCTCTAGGCCTCGTGATGGTGAACTCAATGAGAAGATGTGGGTGGCATCAAGATCGTGGTGGCGCATGTTGGTGGGTGTCAAGTTGTTTGGAAGGCTTCGGATCGGTTGGGTAGTGGCGTTTTGGGTGCGGGAGAAATCCCTGCCGGTTCATCCGGCTCCTGAAGGGTGTCGGAGGTACCCATCCCCCACTCCCCTTCGTGTGCCGGGGGAAACCCTAGGACTTGTCCGGGCAGCAGCGTCGTCGTCCCATTCCTTCTTGGCGGTGCTGCTTATTACGCGGCGGTTTGGAGTCTAGGAGTGTGGTGGACGATTCTGATGGGCGCATCGGCGGCAGGTCATCCACGCTTCGTTGAGCTGTCGTTTTGGGCATTAGTTTCTTTTTCTTTTTCTCTTTTCTTTTGGGCTTGATGTGTTCTCTGCCAAAGCACTTGTTCTGTGATTGGTGTTGGTTGTTTTATATTAGAAAACGGGGGAAACTCTTTTCGCCATTGTATAAAACAACTCTCTATGATCAAGAAACTTTGGCAAATTTGTCTTGGAGACACTGACAGACAAAACTAAGCAAATTACCCACAATTATATATTCTAGGACACGCACACATGCATTGTAGCGAAAATTTTGACATTTAGTATGGATACATAGGGAATAACACTTTTCATTTCTAATGAATATGAAATAATACATATTTTAAGTATTAAAAATGTCCTCAATTTTCAAAGGGAGTAATATTTAGGTTCATGAGGTGGAAATGTTAGCAATAAGTTTGCCAGATAAAACCATACCGCATGTTTTTATTTCACTAATACATGTGCAAAAAAAGGTCAAATTTGGATACTGGAGACCTTGCCCATGCCTAACGAATCATCTATGTATGAGATACAATTAGTATTCTTAACATAATTTTCAAATGAAGACACTAACGCTCTTAGTTTTCCATGGTGATAAGATGCATATCCGCCAATTCCTACTGCAAAATGTAATAAATGTTGTATTTTTATTATATACTAAGTCAATTGTTTCTCTCCAGTTGTGCAGTAACATGGAGGCATTAAAGAAGCAGAGCTCAAGTGATGAAAGAGATTCAACAATATGAAGATGGGATAGGAAATAAAAATGGATAGTGGGTGATGAATGAAAGGTGGAATATATTGGTTCAACTACTCATTGGTGATCAATATAAATCTTTATCCTAATTGGTTCTTTACTTCCAAAAGTTAAGGGAAATTATAGGCTATCTTCCTAAAACCATCCAAAAAACTATATAAAATATTGTTATTTTCAAATTAAACTTATTAATGACCCATATATTATAGTTTTCACACAATTAAGATGAATTTATGATTAATTAGATTTTGTTCTAATAGCCTAATACTAAAATATATGATAAAGATTGATAACATTGCATGTGCATTTGCATGGGCCACTCTACTAGTTTGAACGATGGTAAAAAAAGGTTAAGGCTCCTACTTGCGTACATAGGGTTGCTTGGCAAAAGTTATTGTGGCGGGTCTAAAAAAAAACAAACTTGCACCAAAACCATTTGTTGTGTCATTAATGGATATACTGCACATAGTATTGGTTATAGATTTTTAGCGGTGAAATGTAGAGTACTTTACCTGAAATTTGGTAGCATCTTTGAGTCTAAAGATGCAACTTTATTAGAGGATATTTTTCCTACAAGAGATATGCCTAGCATGTCAAGTCAACAATCTGATCCTAAATCATTCAATCCAATGAAAGATTCTGAACATTCCAGCGATGAATGTTCTGATGAGGATAACAATCAAGCTCCTCCAAGGAGAAAAAGACAAACAACTTCAAAGTATTTTCTTAATGATGTATCCCACTACCAGTTCAAAAGGTGAAGCATCTTTGAGAGTAGACTACTCGACGGAAGCACTTTAGAGAGAGATTGGTGCTATCTTAGCTAATGGAACTTGACAGATCACCAATTGGCCTTGCACTTTAGAGTAGACGTAAATGTGTATTCAAATAAATTACAGATCTGATGGTACTACTAATTAAAAAGCACAAGGCAAGGCTTGTTTTCAAGGTTTATACCCATACCAAGGTGAGGGTTTCTTTGATACTTACTCACTTGTGGCTAGACTAGCCACAATTCAAATACCATTATCCATGGCTACCTCACATGACATTCTCATTCACCAAATGGACATTAAGAGAACTTTCCTAGTTGGGGAGTTGGACGAGAAAATTTATATGGAACAACCAGATGAATTTGTAGTGCCGGGTCAGGAAAGGAGGTCTTGTAAGTTGTTAAATTTTTTGTTTGTTCCAAAACAAGAACCAACGCAATTGCATAAGAAGTTTGACGAAACCTTGACTTCATAGGTTTTGTTTTCGACAAATCTGTCTACTAATGCTATGGTGGGGCGAGGGAGTGATCTTATGCTTGTGTGTTGATAACATATTAATTATTGGGGTCACGCTCTAAGTCATTGAAGAGATCAAAACTTTCTTATCTCAATGTCTTGAGATGAAAGATAGTGGAGAAGCTAATGTTATGTTGAACAACAAGTTGTTGAGAATTGAAAACAATGTGATTACCCTTGTGTAATCACATTATGTGGAAAAGGTGTTGAGCAGATTTGGGTATTCCCATTCAAAACTTTTGCAACAGCTTATAATCTTTGTATGTTGCTTCGAAAGAGTCAAAACCACTAGAAATCAATTGAGATTTTCTCAAATAATTGGTTCGCCGAACAATTCAGCAAGAGTCACGAGGCCTGACATCTCGTTTTCTATGAGCAAACTAAACCGTTTTCTTTATAGTCCGGGAATGATCATTAGCATGCTGCCGAGAGAGTAATGCGTTATGTAAAAGGCACCATGAGCTATGGCATCCACTACACAGGGTATCCAAGAGTACTTGAAGGGTATAGTGACTCAAGTTGGATATGTGGTGTTGATGGTATAAAGACAACAAGTGTATATATATTCACTCTTGGTTGTGGTGCTATATCATGGAAGTCTTGCAAGCTAACGAGCTGAATAATGGAAGAAGACGTCACAACATTAGATACGAATACTTTTGAAGTAAAATGGCTTCGTGAATTCCTAGTGGACTTGCCTGGGCTTGGAAAACCCATACCATCTATCCTCACGAACTATGAAAAATCAAACTATATTTGCTAAAGTGAGTAGTCCAAATGATAATACGATGAGTTCATGACACGTAAAGAGAATATTAAAATATGTCAAGAAATTGAAAAACTCTGAGTAATGGCGTTAAATTATGTTTCAACAGCTAAAAATCTAGCAAATCCTTTTACAAAAGGTCTATTAAGGAATATGATAAATAATGCATCAAAGGAGATGGATTTGAGACAGACAACACTTGTGGAAGGGAAAACCCAACACATGTGACTGGAAACCTAATGAATTAGTACTTGGTAAAATAAACCTCTGCTGTTAGAGAGAACATTTAATAAACTCACTTCAGCAAATGTGCACTTCTCTCACTGATACTATATGTCATACTAATTATTCTTAATGTCTTATTTTTGCTTGTGGAAGTAAAGACGGTGTTCTACACGCCTATATTAGTTAAATTTCCGGTCAAAGTCTATAAGATCTGGTAATATCTAGTAAGCTCATGAAAGGTGGGAAGTTTGACATATGTGTTCCACCAGCGGGGCAGCCTTGGCACTCATGTACTGGTAACGACATTCAGTGAAATTTGTCAGCTCAAGACTGACAATTCAAGGCATTGTTCGTTGTTCAGTTGTGGATAATGGTGGCCGCTTCTCTTGCTGGAGGTCAACCTTAATCGATCTTCACTAAACTGCGGACATATTAAATAATACAATTGAAACAAAATGCAATCCAATGTGCCTATGAGATTTGATGGAGGGACCGTTAGATTTTATGGGCCTCGTTCCACTATATCTTATACCTCATTCCCTTTAAATATCTGGAATGACACCGCACACTTATGCCAAAACAATGAACTACCAGGAAATCAAAAGTATGTTTTTAGCAACCATGAAAAACACTAACATAGCAAAAATAACACGTTCAAAGTTGCAAGCTGTCTCGGGGGGGGGGGGGGGGCATGGGCGGATCTGGGCCCCAGGCAGTGGCCTGGGGCGTGACAAATTTCCCAGCCTATATATCTAGAGAGAAAAAAGCTGGCCTGGGGCGCAGCCCACTTCATACCCCTGTTGCTGGGCAATTAGCCAGCCCAATAACCAAAAAGTGAACGAAAACAAGAAAGGCAGAAGGGCCTGTGCTGCTGGTACGTAGCGTACGAGAGTCTTTTATGACCGAAGATGTTTTGACGTAGCGTGCGTAGCCCGTGTTAGGCTAGTTGCTGAAGAGATTTTTCTTGGTAGCCACTGTTTCCAAATCCCAATTTTTCTTGCTAGTTTTCTTTTGCGGGAAATTTCTCTTGCTAGTTGCCACTGTTTGATGCTTGATTGAGAAAAGATTATTAATTCTTAATGCTTTTCCCTTTTCATATTGTATTCCTTAGTTTTGTAGTTCTGCAGAGAACATAAATGTCAAATCCGGTTTAGTAATTCACATTTTGCATTTGTTATTAAATCAGCTAAGTTAAAAAAATGCCTGAATGCACCGATTTGCAATTCAAAATTTATACTTTTTTTGGGAAATTTATAAAATGAACACCAGATATAATAAAAATTACATCCCGGTTCATATACTACCTAGCAACGACTACTACCACAGAAGCGAACCGAAGACGCGTCGCCGTCGTCGCCCCTGCCTGACTTTTATATGCTTTGAAACTGTATTTTTAGGAGGGGGGGGGGGTGGGGGTTATCGTCAATTAAAAGGAGATATTTGCAAGTGTGTAAGTTTAGTCTCATGATGCTGGTTGAGAAAGAGTTACACAATATAGAAGGTGAGCTGTTAGAGCAATAACGTTAACGTCTGCGCTCAGTCACCCACTTCACGCCACACCACCCAAGCATGCGCGTCATGTTTCATGAATTGAGTTCAGGTTCAGCCTAATGTTATGCGCCATGTTGGAAGAACAAAAGTTTTGCTGGGCAGTGCACTATTAAGGTGGCTCTAGGTGTGTATGTGAATACTTGAGCTCTTTGTGGATAGATTCTACTTCTAGAGATTTCTTACAAACACAACATTAGACAGAACACACACACACACACACACACACACACACACCAGCCAAGTTCCTTGTGTTGCGTTGCTTCTACGGCGACTGCATGCATAGCTGTTCGGGAAAGAAGACCTCCGGATCCTCGTTCATTAAGAGCCCGCACTGAGTAAGGTTTTTGGGGACGTCCTGATGCAGCTGATCGCTCAAATTTGACTACATCCTTGATAACCGATCGTCTGCTTCCACTACTTTGTGTGTGATGATCACCTCATCTTCAACACCATGGCCGACGAAGTTGCTGCACGGAGTTTTTGATGAACTCGTATATATGCTCTGATCTTCTCTGTCTTGACACGTGACTTTGGTCCATATGAGTATCCGCTAAAAGTTCTAGTGTGTCACTATGCGATTTGCCACAACAGTATCCTTCTGATGATGCTAATCCGAATTAAACATAATCAAAATTTGCTTAATTTCCTAACATATTGTCAGTTCCACAAACATCGGAGGTGCGTGTTTACGGTTAAAAAAGAAGTATACGCTTTGTGCTCCGATGCCAAGTCTGGATCTGTGGCAGATTAATGTTTCAGGTCACGTGTATCTTTACACCTCATTCCACACCGAAGAAGCCAACTATGGCGCATGCCACCGACACATCTCACGTGCCTCCAAGTGACGAACATGCTACTAATTCTTACTGCATGGTTTTAGCGAATAACAATTAGCCTAACAAATTGCGCGCACACACACACACATCATCTAGTCTAGAGTAGACCAAGCAGGAAGAAAACAGGATACTCTGGTGTAAGGTTCGATGCTCCGTGATATTGATAAGTGAAAATCAAGCAGTTTCTGAGTTACCTCGTATCCGCGGGCGATCCAACGCTAGTGTTCATGGCTTGCACGCCCGTTGCTCTGTTTTTCTGTCTATCTTCCCCTCTCAGGCTTGATATTTGGTACTCCTTGACTTCTCTGCTTGAGGAAGCCGCTGTGATAGAACTATCACGCTGCTCGCGACAGGGGAGGCCTCACGCATAAAGGGGTGTCGAATAAGGAAAAGTAGGAAAACTGCTCCAATTGCAGGCAAGAATCCTATCCTCTCATTGGAAGGAAGGAATGACGTAAAGGTAGGAAAGATGCTCCAATTATCCCAAAAAAATTAAAAAAAATGAAAAGGTTGCTTCAATTCCAAGGGTATAGTATCTTATCTGCAGCGACCATACCTGGGTTGAGACCCACGTAAATACACACCTGCGATACCTTCTCCGCTGCGTGGGAGATGTTCTAGTGCGGGTGCGGTGGCGCCAGCGAGGGGTAGGTGGGCGCCGGTGGCCACTGTTATCCCGACGGAGAGGGCGAGGGATGAGCAGAACTTTGAGTGGTTATGGGAGTCACTCGTGTGGCACCTTCATTGGTTCGTTACATTGGCCCTTCGTTGTGTGCCACGTTTTGTATAGCTATGGCAACATTGTCTTGAAGCAGAAAGTAATAGCGCAAAGTCATTTTGCGCGTCAACGCATGATACCGGTAGATCTAGCACCGCATTCTAGTTCTGAGATTTGTGCTAACCTATGGCCCACCTGCATGTATAGTCTTTGTATTGATTTCTCAGTTGTTTGTATTTTAATATAGTCAAATGATTTAAATCATCATCTGGTCCTACCACGAGCACCTCCATGCATCTTTCTCCCTCTGTCACTGTTCTTTACAGGAAATATCAGTTCCACTCTCCTACACAGTAAGGCCTCCTTTGGTTCATAGGATAAAAATGTTACAGGAATAGGAAAACCAAAGATGTCATTTGATGTCATTTGATGCATTTGATGCATATGATAAGAATTTTTCCATTGAATCTTACCTAATGTTTTTTTTTCCTTCAAAAATATGAAGGATTGATTCCTATCCTACATAAGAATACGAATCCATTCCTACAAACCAAAGAACTTCAAAGGAAATTTTCCTATGTAAATCCTATCCTATAGAAATCCTATGAGATTCCTACAAACCAAAAGAGGCCTAAATCCAATTTTACCTTGTCAAAGCTTTCATTCATACTCCCTCCGTCCCAAAATAAGTGACTCAACTTTGTATTAACTTTAGTACAAAGTTAGTACAAACTCGAGTCACTTATTTTGGGACGGAGAGAGTATTTTTTAAACTAGAATTTTGTTTCTAATATATATATATATATATATATATATGTATATGTATATGTATATATATGAACTCCTGACGCCGAGACCTTTAGAACAAGATCAATCTTGGATAGATTATCAAACATGTTTAAATTTCAACATTTCATATATTCCATATGTGAAACAAACCTATTGCATATGTTATTTTAAAAATGTGCAATTCAAATAGATTTGATTTGGTGAAACAAGCCAATGGAAAGTAAAATGTGGCTTCTGAAAATGAAAACAATATAAAATTGAAATTTTAACTTGTGGAACTGCTTACTTGGAAATGTGTAACGATTTTTTCCAAAGAGTGAAATATGTTATTTGAAAATTGTGGAACTAAAATATATGTGATTTTTGTGAAACTAGCAGTGAAAAGTGAAATGTGGGTTTTGGAAATGACAATAATATGAAACTGAATGTCAACCTGTGAAATTGATTATCTGTAAATGTGTAACAGTCGATTTCAAATGAGTGAAATATGTTTTTTTAGAAATGTGAAATTGAAATAGATGTGGTTTTTGTGAAACAAGCAAGTGATAAGTGAAATGTGGGTTCTAAAATTAAAAATAATATGAAACTGAAATGTCAAGTTATGAAACTGATTATTTGAAAATGTGTAATAGTTTATTTCAAAAGAGTGAAATATGTTATCCCAAAAATGTGGAATTAAAATAAATATGATTTTTTGTGAAACAAGCCAGTGAGAAGTGAAATGTAGGTTCTGATAGTGAAAACAATATGAAACCGAAATGTCATATTGTCAAACTGATTATTGCAAAATGTGTAAGAGTAATAGTTTATTTGAAAGAGTGAAATGTGTTTTTTCCTTCAAAAATGTGAAATTGAAATACATATGATTTATGTGAAATATGTTTCATGAATTTTAAACCCGACTTAAAATGTATCCATAATCGTTCTTGTTTTAATGGTCTTTGCGACAAGAGTTCAAATATATAAAAAGTTTTGAAAACAGAATTTCGATTTAATAGATATAAATGATTTAATTTAGCAAAGGTGAAATAAATGAATGAATTACTTTGGAAGAGAGAGAAGAGAGAGAATAGCAACACATGCATGCAAACCCTTGTAGTATCCGACTAAAATCTAATATTGATGGGATCTCGGGTACCGTATTGGCAGATTTGATAGCAGTGTATTCTCAAAGAAAAATGCCTAGTTTTTTTATATTGCACAATGTTGCATTAATCTTTAGACGGGAATGAATGGCTAGCAGTCTACCGCTATGTGCCGTGACCGCGCAATTTTCTATTTTGAATGCAATAGCCACTAAAAAGGATATTTAAAATGAAAATACAAATATAAATCAACATCAACCCCAATTTTTTCCGGGGCCTAATCTCTTGTTCCTTCTCTTCTTTGCCTCATCATTCCCGGGCGGACCACAACCCAGCCAATACATTACCTCATCTCTCTCTCTACCTCTCAAATTACTCCTATAAAAAATACTGGAGTACTCGTTTGCTCAGGCCATCTGAGGCTTTAGAATTATTTACCTAAAACCACCATAATTGGGGCCTGGATAACAACTTGGTACCATATTTGTGTCAGAGCACAAAAAACCACCAACTCTGCGCATAATCTATAACACGGAGTATTGACGCTAAGGTTTTGGATTCCGAATGGACGAATTTTCTCGTGGGGGGCGAGATTCTCGGTTACCATGGTTACCGAGAAATACCGAACATATTTCGGACGAAATTTATAATTGAATTTCGAATTCAAATTGTTTTAAGTTCGATATAGATAAAAGTTGAACCAATATTGTGCACGGAGTTGGTAGCACCCCAGTGGAATGTCTTGTGCGCGCTAAGTAAAGAAGTCGCGAGGTCGATTCCTCTCCCGTCCTCTTTTTTCATGTACATATTTTGAAAAATAAACCAAAAAAGTTGTGCAAAAGGTGGGAATCGAACCAGCGCCCTCGCGAGGACGGTAGTAGAACTGTACCACCGCGCCACAGCTGCGTTTGGTGATATTCTAGAGTTGCAATACTATTGTAGTAAACGCTGAACGTAAAAATTCAAAAATTTCGAAATTTTTTGCTCGGGATACGCGTTTTTCGTGGGGCAACGAGAAGCTCGGTAACCGCCCGGTAACTGTTTTTCTCGGGCGGTACCCAAAACCATGATTGACGCTTTGGATTTAGTCACAAAAACAGCCAAGCTGACAAGTAGGGCCTGCATGTTCGGCTTACATATGTAGACAATATGCTGAGTTGGAGAAAGGTCTCACCTATCAATGACTCAAGTGTTTCTTTACCTTTTCTTGTTATTTCTTCCTCTTTCCCTCCACGAGCATTTCAACGAACAGGTTGTGAGCACCCCTTACTTCTTCCATGTCTCCGGTCGAGCTCCGCCGTGGCTGATTCTTCTCCGTGGCGGAGCATGTGTGCGCCGCCGGGCGACACATTCACGCGGTCGGCAGTGTTCGGTGCCATCCTCGCAGACTGTGTTGTGGAAGTCGAAGTGGTCGCCTTCATGGGCGTCACGCCATGAGCCCAGGTTGTGTCCCCAAGCCACATTGTGGAAGTGGCCGCCTCCCTCGGCATCGCGCAGGGTGTGGACTAGAAGCCCCTGAAGCATGATGTCACATAGAAGCCCGGGCGGCGCCAATGGTGTTCTTCTACAGACCCCGTTCCCGAGCAGTTGGCCGTCGTGCCGTTCTTCCACAGCTCCGCCATTCATGTACAGTGGCCAGGTGCGGCGCTCCTCCTCGGGTTATCATCGAGAGAAGCATGATGCTCTTCCCCACGCGACTAGGTGTGGTGCATGAAGGACGACCCTGACGTCCATGGCGAAGCACACACTGCCGGCGCTACGCGGGGAGGCTATGCACGACAGCTGGCGACATTGTGGTACACTGGAACTACGGCGCATGGCGGCTGGCCACGCTGCGGTGGTGCGTAGGGAGCCCCTGGACGCGCCTGTGCTAGCGCGCACACCACGGAGGGCATGTCCGGCCGCCCGACGAGCCGTTGGCTTCGCGTCAGCACGGCTCCCCTGATCATCGCACTACGGCCGCTCAAGCTCATCGCCATGCTTGAAAGAAAAAGCTCCCTAATGGCCGCCTGGAAGCTGTTGGACAAAATACCCCGTAGAAATAGAGATGTGAAGACGATGAATGTTTACTCATTGACAGGTGGGTCCCGTATCTTATTTGCCACATCAGTCATTCAAAGTTTTTGGTCTTCGCCATGACAGCCCGACAGGTGGGGCCTACCTGTCGGGTTCGTTGTTTTCTCCAGCAAACTCAACAATTAGTGCTTTGTGTTACTGGTTAGTATATAGTTTTCTCAAGCAAGCAGTTAGTCATTGTGTATCTCATATTAATTAGCTGGAACATTATGCGGCATGTTTTAAAAGAATCTTAGAAAACGTAATGAACTGCATAGGGATTTCTGACACAATGCAATCATTAGCCAACTTAGTCGGTTGTTGACAGACAAGCAGACTAAGCACACCAATAAATTTGGCAACGAAAAAATTGATACTCTCTTTGGTCCTTTTTACTCTGCATATTAGAATTCTTTGAAGTCAAACTTCACAAAGTTTGATCATATTTATATGAAAAAATATCAACATCTGTCATGCTAAAATTATATAATATGAAACTTTAAATCATGACACATCTAGTAGTATTGATTTTAGATTGTGAATGTTAGCACTTTTTTCTATAAAGTTGGTCAAACTTTACAAGGCTTGACTTCAGTCAAACCTTATATGCAAACTAAAAAGAACCGGAGGAAGTATCTTGAATGGTCTGGCAAGTTTCGCATAACATGCCAAACAACTAGACTAGATTGGTAAATGAGACTGGACGGACTGATACAGTCAATCAGAGGGTCTGCCTTAGTAAAATAACATAGTAGGGCAAATGTTCTAACCAAAGAAGACAAATTAGCCAGCTCTCAACAGGACTATGGAGGCATCCAGATAAAACGTGAGACGCTCCAGTATTGTAGTAAACATTTGTGTTGACACCCAATTTTGACATGGTCAAGAACTTAATTAAGATGACCTCAAATGAAGAAGTGGTCTACATAAAAGTATTATCAACATGAACATCTTCGAAGTTTGGGCCATCGCTATTCGATCTCATCTCAAGGGCTGAAACTATACTCAAAGTACTCAAATTTTGTATTCAAGGTCTTATTCGGCCAATTAAGCCTCCAAGATGGCATTGTATAAAAAATCTTTCTACACGAATTGTCTTCACCTCGTCGAAACGGTCGATTTTGATATAAAAATCGTCCCAATCCAAGTTTGTATGCAAAAGTTACAGCCATCCGAATACAGGCCTATCACGAGCCAAAAGTGACGCGCCCAACCACACCCTGTCTGATGGGTAGCGCGAATAATAGTCTGTTTTGCGCGAGCGATTTGTCCTTCAAGATGACCTCTGATCAAAAACCGTTCAACATGAAAGTTGTTCGCCTCGTCGAAATAGTCAAGATTACTTTTGGGATCGTTTCCATCCGAGGTCGTTTACCACCTCAAAAATTACCTGCAAGGTCCAGCCAGTTTAAACCGAACAGTTTTGAAAAGTTCGGACAAAACCAATCCGAATTTGACTAGGGTTTTGGACGTGAATCCAAGCCTTTTCCTTGCACGGAAAGTCCAGCCGCCTCTTATATACCTAAGGGGTGACGGCTGATTGAACAACACACAATCGAACAAATCTATCTACATCTTTTACCTTTACTTTTCCTTCTCCCTTGTTCTTCTTCTTCCTCGTTCTTCGTTCGTTCTTCTTGTTGCAGGGCGGCGACCCTCGAGGCCCTAGGGGCGGTCAGGCCGACCTAGGGCAGCCCATAGCTGCTGCCGTGCCCTGACGGGGTCCCTCCCAGGCGTGTTGGGTTTTGGGTCTACAAAAGCGCCCGCCGGATTGTCTTGCATACCGCGCTTCCGGCGGGTCTCCTTTGACGTGAGCTGCGGTGCATCACCCCCCCCGGTCGAGGGTACACCGTGACGTGTTCGTGTGCGAACGTACTTTTTGGTGACTCCGTTGGGGACGAAGCTTTGAACGGTCTCCATCCCGTTCTTTCTATGAAGAGATCGTCATCTAGGGTTTGCGATCTACAAAGGTAATATGAATACCCAATTCACTTATGTAGATGCAAATAATGCATATGTTGTTGCTAGATCGTCTAATGAGCATAATGTATCGGCTAGCCCTAGTTTTATCAATCATGCATGCGCAACAGCCGATTCAGAATAACCTTCATGCTTCAACTTCATAATTTTAGCAACATCCAACATATTGATGGGGAACGCAGTAATTTCAAAAAAATTCCTACGCACACGCAAGATCCATCTAGGTGATGCATAGCAACGAGAGGGGAGAGTGTTATCTACGTACCCTCGTAGACCTAAAGCGGAAGAGTTATGACAACGCGGTTAATGTAGTCGTATGTCTTCATGATCCGACCGATCCTAGCACCGAAGGTACGACACCTCCGCGATCTGCACACGTTCAGCTCGGTGACGTCCCACGAACTCTAGATCTAGCTGAGGTCGAGGGAGAGTTTTGTCAGCACGACAGGGTGGTGATGGTGATGATGAAGTTACCGGCGCAGGGCTTCGCCTAAGCACTGCAACGATATGACCGAGATGCAAATCTGTGGAGGGGGGCACCGCACACGGCTAAGACAACTGTCAACTTGTGTGTTCTAGGGTGCCCCCTGCCCCCGTATATAAAGGAGCAAGGGGGAGGCCGTCCAGCCCCTAGGGCCGCCCCCAAGAGGGGAATCCTACTAGGACTCCAAGTCCTAGTAGGAATCCACCAAGAGGGAGAGAGGGGGAAGGAAGGAAGAGGGGGAAGGGAAGGAAAGGGGGGCGTCGCCCCCTTCCCCTAATTCAATTCGGACCCAAGGGGGGGGGCACGACCAGCCCCTCCTGGCTCTTCCTCTCTTCCCACTAAGGCCCATAGAGGCCCATTAGTTTCCCCGGGGGTTCCGATAACCCCCCGGCACTCCGATATTTATCTGATGACCCCCGAAACTCATCCGGTGTCCGAATAACATCGTCCAATAGATCAATCTTTATGTCTCGACCATTTTGAGACTCCTCGTCATGTCCGTGATCACATCCGGGATTCCGAACAACCTTAGGTACATCAAAACACGTAAACTCATAATACCGATCGTCATCGAACGTTAAGCGTGCGGACCCTACGGGTTCGAGAACTATGTAGACATGACCTAGACTTACTTCCGGTAAATAACCAATAGCGGAACCTAGATGCTCATATTGGTTCCTACATATTCTACGAAGATCTTTATCGGTCAAACCGCATAACAACATACGTTGTTCCCTTTGTCATCGGTATGTTACTTGCCCGAGATTCGATCGTCGGTATCTCAATACCTAGCTCAATCTCGTTACCGGCAAGTCTCTTTACTCATTCCGTAATGCATCATCCCGAAACTAACTCATTAGTCACATTGCTTGCAAGGCTTATAGTGATGTGCATTACCGAGAGGGCCCGGAGATACCTCTCCGAAACACGGAGTGACAAATCCTAATCTCGATCTATGCCAACCCAACAAACACCATCGGAGACACCTGTAGAGCATCTTTACAATCACCTAGTTACGTTGTGGCGTTTGATAGCACACAAAGTGTTCCTCCGGTATTCGGGATTTGCATAATCTCATAGTCATAGGAACATGTATAAGTCATGAAGAAAGCAATAAAAATAAACTAAATGATCATAGTGCTAAGCTAACGGATGGGTCAAGTCATTCACATCATTCTCTAATGATGTGATCCCGTTAATCAAATGACAACTCATGTCAATGGCTAGGAAACTTAACCATCTTTGATCAACGAGCTAGTCAAGTAGAGGCATACTAGTGACACTCTATTTGTCTATGTATTCACACATGTACTAAGTTTCCAGTTAATACAATTCTAGCATGAATAATAAACATTTATCATGATATAAGGAAATATAAATAACAACTTTATTATTGCCTTTAGGGCATATTTCCTTCACATATGTATCCCAACTCCCATGCATCGGCAACCCCACAAATCTAGATGCCAATGAACAACATGATGAGTTCGGTTAATCAAGTTGAAACACCCCATGTAGGAACTTTCAATGGCATGCAACATAGTGTTTCATCATTTTATTCATCGACAACTAATTTGCAACATGTTGATCCAAACATGCCGGTGGATAGGGGAATTGGCCATGCTACTACTAGTTATTCGGCCAATTACCCTCAAACATCATATGCTACACCTCATGTGAAAGATCATGGATGTCGCCTAGAGGGGGGGGGGTGAATAGGCGCTTTAAAATAATTACGGTTTAGGCTTGAACAAATGCGGAATAAACCTAACGGTTAATTTGTCAAGCACAAAACCTAAAACAACTAGGCTCACGTATGTGCACCAACAACTTATGCTAAGCAAGATAAACTACTTAGGTGATAGCAAGATATATGACAAGAAACAATATGGCTACCACAAAGTAAAGTGCATAAGTAAAGGGCTCGGGTAAGAGATAACCGAGGCACGCGGAGACGATGATGTATCCCGAAGTTCACACCCTTGCGGATGCTAATCTCCGTTTGGAGCGGTGTGGAGGGACAATGCTCCCCAAGAAGCCACTAGGGCCACCGTAATCTCCTCACGCCCTCGCACAATGCAAGATGCCGTGATTCCACTAAGGGACCCTTGAGGGCGGTCACCGAACCCGTACAAATGGCAACCCTTGGGGCGGTCACCGAACCCGTACACTTTGGCAACCCTTGGGGGTGGTCACCGGTACCCGTCAAATTGCTCGGGGCGATCTCCACAACCTAATTGGAGACCCCGACGCTTGCCCGGAGCTTTACACCACAATGATTGAGCTCCGAACAACACCAACCGTCTAGGGCGCCAAGGCACCCAAGATGAACAAGCTCTAGGGTGCCCAAACACCCAAGAGTAATAAGCTTCTCAAACTTCACTTCCACGTATCACCGTGGAGAACTCAAACCGATGCACCAAATGCAATGGCAAGGGCACACAGAGTGCCCAAGTCCTTCTCTCTCAAATCCCACGGAAGCAACTAGTGCTAGGGAGGAAAATGAGAGGAAGAACAAGAAGGAGAACACCAAGAACTCCAAGATCTAGATCCAAGGGGTTCCCCTCACATAGAGGAGAAAGTGATTGGTGGAAATGTGGATCTAGATCTCCTCTCTCTTTTCCCTCAAAACTAGCAAGAAACCATGGAGGGATTGAGAGTTAGCAAGCTCGAAGAAGGTCAACAATGGGGTAAGAACACGAGCTCAAAGGGTAAGGTTCATTGGGGAAGAAGACCCCCTTTTATAGGTGGGGAAAAAATCCAACCGTTACCCACCAACCAGCCCGCGGCCAGCGGTACTACCGCGCCTGGCCAGCGGTACTACCGCAAGGGCGCGCGGTACTACTGCTTGCATCCAAGCGGTACTACCGCACAGCTGTGCGGTACTACCGTACTGACCCACGGTACTGCCGCAACCCCAGCACAGAACCGATAAACAGACGCACAGGAGCTGGGGACGGAACTTCCGCACACGCGGTACTACCGCACCCATAGCGCGGTACTACCGTGAGGAAAAAAGTCCCGATAGGGGGAAAGGGAACTTCCGTGCATACTTCCGCAAAAGAACGGAAGTAGCAAAAACTCGACACAGTAGTACTGCCGAGGGGCGGTACTACTGCCTGGCCGCCTAGCGCGGTACTACCGCACAGCGAAAGCGGTACTACCGCGACAGGTGCGGATGTAATTTTTTTACATCCGCTCCTACTACCGCAACCGGGCGGCACTAGTCTGGTGGGCAGCGGTAGTACGGCTCCAGGAGAGCGGTACTACCGTGAGCACCAGCGGTACTACCGCGCGCCTGCGCGGTACTACCGTTGCTCCTGGAGTGGTACTACCACAACCACACAAGCAGCCAGTCAACTGAGGCAGGAAAACGGAGGAAGCTCCAAGGAAGAAGGAGGGGATAAAAGGAGACGTGTACGTGATGAATCCACCCAAACCTTTCCAACACGGACCCTGACAAAACCACACTCGAGAGAACAAGAACTGCCATAACTTCTGCATATGAGCTCCGAATTGAGCAAACTCAAGCTTGTTGGAAACAAGACGACGAGTAGCATCAAAACCGCGACTGGTTATAGTAAGAAGAGGCAGGGGAGGTATGCCAACAAATAGGGGAGTGAAACCTCCAACCGAGAAGAACCGGCAAAACCTCCAACAACGAAAACATCATAGAGTATGCAAGCGAACTCCGTTTTTGATGAACTCAAGCTTGTCATCAAGATGACCAAAAGCTCTAAGACTCTCAAAGAGAACCAAACAAGAACCAAGAAAGATGATGCAAGGATGCAATGGTTTGAGCTCTCAGCGAACGATACGATCAAGCTACTCATCGAGAGCCCCCCTTGATAGTACGGCAATCGATCCTATAACCCAGTCTCCCAACTACCATCATGAGACCGGTAAAATAGAAAACCTATCAAGGGCAAACCTTTGCCTTGCACATGGTCCACTTGAGCTAGATGAAGACGATCTTGACTCCCTCAAGTTGGACCACCTTTCTTGATTGGGTTGACTTGATGAAGACTAGTTGATTGCTCCCCCATACTCCACTATGGGTGAGCCACTCTTCCGCACATCTTCACAAGTCCATTGTCACCACAAAGGACGGCAAGCTTCAAGCATTTGATCTCTTCGTGATGCTCCACTTGAACTTCCACACCGCAACCTAACCCCACAAAGAATCCTCACGAAGACCATGGGTTAGTACACGAAGCGTAATTGACAATGCTTACCATACCATGGGATCACTTGATCCCTCTCGGTACATCTTCTACGCTTTGTGGGTTGGTCAACTTGATTCACTCTTTGACTTAGTCTTGATCAACCTCTCACAAGACCAATCTTTGGATAATTCCTTGAATAACACCTTGGTCGACACAAACTCTCCTTGAAATCAACACATGCACTCCAAGAAAAGCCTATGGGCAAAACCTTCAAATATAACTCAAGGAAACCATTAGTCCATAGAGATTGTCATTAATTACCAAAACCAAACATGGGGGAACCGCATGTTCTTTCCTCATGCTACTAATTTTTTGGCACCATACGCAACTGTTGATATCCATAATTTGGATCCGCACCTTCATAGTCATGGCCGAATAGGTGAAACTTCTGCAGGAGCACAAATGCCTTCACCTACTACCGTGGCATATCATGTCCCCACTGCACAATTACAGAATTTTGGCAACATCTCATTATCGAAAGAATCTAAAAGCATCAGGGGGCAACCATATCCAGACTGGGTAATTGAGAACAAGCTTACATTCTCTTGGGATTTGTGCAACTCTATTCGCCAGGAACTAATAGAAGGCGGGAAGCCTCATGATTTTGTTGTTGTAAAAGCTAGAGTTGTGCAAATGATGCAGTCGCCCAGTGCTGTACCATCCAGTGTACCACCTAAACAATTGCAGAGTTTCGGCACCTCATTGCCGAAAGAGCCTCAAAGTATTGGGGGGCAATCTCATGAGGAGTGGATGGAAATTGAGATGAAAAGGTTCAAAGCTCGCCAAGCTGAGATGTGGGCTAAAATTAGACAAGAGCGAGAAGCCTTGCAAATTCAAAAAGATAAAAGTATTGATTCAGGTAACAAAGAAAATTCGGTTATTGAAAAAGCTGAATCAAATAGTATGTGTACCGAATCTATCAAAGAAAAAGAGGATGCCAAGGCATTGGAGAGTTATTAAAAAGTGGAACATAGTATTATTCAAGTGATACAACCATCATGCTCTCCCAACGTGTATGAAGAGGTATGTCTACCAAGTGATTTACCTATTTTCAGATTTGGTCACAACTTTATTGTTGATGCATCTACTAGGAAAATCCTTATAAGTAATTTTGAAAGACCAATGATGAAGGGTAATTTACTTGTTAGCAACAAAATTGTTACGAAGTATATCAGTCTACCTATTGTGCCATTCATAAAGACCGATAGTGACTTATTATTGCAGCCAAAGGCTTCCCCATTTCTTTACTTATAACTTATCTCTAAGTGGGTAGCTTTTCTTGTTTCATACTTGGCTTGCACTTGGTCTCAATTGAGACACGTGTGTTCTAACTATTTTCGTTTCAGAAATTTAAAGCCAATGTTAAATTCTTTTGAGAAATCCGATGCTAATATAATATCCTATCCAAAGACATCGAAGATAGAGTGGAAACACAATGCATAGCCGAATGGGGATATTCCAAATCTGTACCATTCGTTTGCTTACCTCCAAAGCCGTTCGTACACCAAGATCGGCTAGAAAACAAGAAGTATACCTTCAACTCAAGCGTGTGTGATCAAATATTTGATTTGTTGCTGAAAACTAATTACATTAGAATTCTTGATCACCATGTCAAGCCATCCATCCAGGGACGAATGTATTGTAAGTTGCATGATTCGTCCAAGCATAATTTCAAGGATTGCAACATGTTTCGTCAAATAGTTAAATCATCCATTGATAAAGGACGAATGAAATTTGTTGAAACACCAAGAGATGACCAGTCTATTTCTGATTGGTCTTGATGGCAAAAACTTTTTGCATCGGCTGCTTCAAGCCGATCCATTTAAAGAGAAGGTAAAAGTTGCAGGTGATGAAATCAAGCTTTCAGGTAAAGAAGTTGTTCAAGACCACAATAAAAATATTCTTGAAGGCATGAGTTCTATTGAAGTTACAGTGAAGACGCCAAGGACTGGGGGGCAGCAAGCAAATCCTATGATCAATGAAAGCAAACAAAAAGAAAACAAAGACCGAAATAAGCGCAAGGCTAAGAGATCAAAAATAACCTTCGCTGAATTATTAGATAAATATCAAAAGAAGAGTAAAGAGAAAAGTGCTTATCGCTCAAGTAGTTCAGAAGCATCAAGATCACCCCCTAGGCGCAAATCCAAGGATCGATATTGGCAAGAAGAGAATTTGAATGCAACTTGTTCATATCCTTATTTTGGGCTGCCAATGCCAATGTCGTGGATGCCTCCCTATGCTTACGTAAATCCATATCCATCATGGGACAAGTATGATACAAGGGCACATTCTCCATATTATTATAAACCATCTCACCAATATTATGCAGCTCCAAGGAGATCAATGTTCAATGAGCAGTCATATGTTCAAGACCGTTTCAACAAAAAAGAATCGGTCCAGAGCACAAAGAAGAAAGAGGTGATCAAACAAGTCTATCGAGTTAAAAAAGATGGTCGCAAGAGTGCCAATTCAGATTTGATCTTAAAGGATAAAGAGCCAATTAAAGTGTTAACATTGGCTACTAAAGGCAATGAGATGAAGCAATCAATTGTCGATAATGAAAGTGCCAAATCTGAAGAAAAGAAGTTGAAAGTGCACAAGGTAAAACAGGAATTGTCATTAGTTCAAACAAAATCATAGCCGGGGTGCTCATTCGGCTTATCATACGTATTGGCAAAAGAAGAAATTACAAAGGAATGGGTTCCCAAAGGAAATAATCAAAATGAGAGTGATGTGCAATGTTCCATTGCAAGAAGTGCGACAAAGGTAAAGAAGGAAAAGAGTGAAAATTATGAACGACCAAGCCGAAGGTTTCAACGTCTTTGGTGCACACTGAGGGAGTCCTGGATTAGGGGGTCCTCGGACGGCTAGACTATATACTTTAGCCGGACTGTTGGACTATGAAGATACAAGATTGAAGACTTCGTCCCGTGTCCGGATGGGACTCTCCTTGGTGTGGAAGGCAAGCTTGGCAATATGGATATGTAGATCTCCTCCATTGTAACCGACTCTGTGTAACCCTAGCCTCCTCCGGTGTCTATATAAACCGAAGGGTTTAGTCCGTAGGACAACAAAAATCATACCATAGGCTAGCTTCTAGGGTTTAGCCTCTACGACCTTGTGGTAGATCAACTCTTGTAATACTCATATCATCAAGATCAATCAAGCAGGAAGTAGGGTATTACCTCCATCGAGAGGGCCCGAACCTAGGTAAACATCATGTCCCCCGCCTCCTGTTACCATCCGCCTTAGATGCACAGTTCGGGACCCCCTACCCGAGATCCGCCGGTTTTGACACCGACATTGGTGCTTTCATTGAGATTTCCACTGTGCCTTCACCGTAAGGCTTGATGGCTCCTTCGATCAGCAACAACGATGTGATCCAGGGTGAGGTTTTCCTCCCCGGACAGATCTTCGTATTCGGCGGCTTAGTACTGCGGGCCAACTCGCTTGGCCATCTAGAGCAGATCAAGAGCTACGCCCCTGGCCATCACGTCAGGTTCGGAAACTTGAACTATACTACCGACATCCGCGGAGACTTGATCTTCGACGGATTCGAACCCATGTCAGGTGCGCCGCACAATCACGACGAGCATGACTTAACTCTGCGGTCAGACTATGTTCGAGAGATCACACCTGCAACTACTCCGGCCCGCAATCTGGAACAAATTGCGCCATCTGAGGATGGGTGGATAGACCCCGCCACGGAGGCCGCACTCTCAGTGGCGATAGAGCCGAATACTGACTTCACCCCTTACGAGAGCCATGTTGCTGAACCATTGGATTCGTCCCCGGCCACGGGCTCCGAGCCACCTGCGTCCGTGCCTATCGAATCCGATTGGGCACCGATCATGGAGTTTACCTCCGCGGATATCTTTCAGCACTCGCCTTTTGGCGATGTACTAAATTCATTAAGGTCTCTCTCCTTGTCAGGAGAACCTTGGCCGAACTATGTCTAGCTAGAATGGGATGTGGACGACGAAGAAATTCGCTCCCCACCCACCACCCACTTAGTAGCCACTGTCGACGATTTAACCGACATGCTCAACTTCGACTCCGAAGAGATCGACGGTATGGACGACGATGCAGGAGACGAACATGATCCACCACCCACAGGGCGCTGGACTGCCACCTCATCATATGATATATACATGGTGGATACCCCCAAAGAACGCGATGGCGATAAGACAGCGGAGGATGACCCCTCCAAGAAGCAACCCAAGCACCGACATCAGCGGCGCCGCTCTAAGTCCCGCCATAGCGAAAGTAGTGATACCGGCACAAGAGACAATAACACTCCGGATAGTGCCAAAGACGACGACAATCCCCTCCAGCAAGATTTAGAGCGGGAGGATAAACAAGCTAGCCCTCCAGAATAGGCAGCAGATGGAGAAACGAAGGATGCCAATTACATGCCTCTCTCCAAAGATGAGGTGAGCCTCGACGACGAAGAATTTATCGTGCCTGAGGATCCCGCCAAGAAGGAGCGCTTCAAGCGCTGGCTTATAGCCACAGCAAATAGCCTGAAGAAAAAGCAACAATAGTTTCGAGCTGATCAAGATCGGCTAGCGGATAGATGGACCGAAGTCCTTGCGGCCGAGGAATACGAACTCGAACGCCCCTCCAAGAGTTACCCAAAGCGCATGTTGCTACCCCGGCTCGAGGAGGAAGCACTAAAACCCACATCACCAGCGTATGATGCGGCTGATCGGCCACCTCATGGCCGAGACAGAGAGGCATATCACCCTGAAGTCCAGACCGCACCCTGCCACCGTTCAACCACAAACACCAAGGCCCGGGGCAACATGAGGGACCTGCGAGACGTATTGGAAAACAAAGCAGGGCATACAAGATCAATCTACGGATCACGGGGTCACGCCCCAACGTGTGACGATGACCGTCACGCCGGATATACCAAAAGCAAATCCGGCCGGGCCGAATACAGCAGACAAGACTCCTATGAACTGCGTCGTGATATAGCCCGGCACAGAGGTGCAGCACACCCCCTATGCTTCACTAATGAAGTAATGGATCACGATTTCCCAGAGGGTTTTTAACCCGTAAATATTGAATCATATGATGGTACAATAGACCCCGCGGTATGGATCGAGGATTTCCTCCTCCACATTCACATGGCTCGCGGTGATGATCTACATGCCATCAAGTACCTCCCATTAAAACTCAAAGGACTAGCTCGGCATTGGCTGAATAGCTTGCCAGCAGACTCCATCGGTAGTTGGGAGGATTTGGAAGATGCATTCCTTGACAACTTTCAGGGCACTTATGTGCGGCCATCAGATGCTGATGACTTGAGCCATATAATTTAGCAACCAGGGGAATCGGCCAGGAAATTCTGGACCAGGTTCCTAACTAAGAAAAACCAAATTGTCGACTGTCCGGATGCAGAGACCTTAGCGGCATTCAAGCATAACATCCGTGACGAGTGGCTCGCCAGGCACCTCGGCCAGGAGGAGCCGGAGTCTATGGCAGCCCTCACGACACTCATGACCCGCTTTTGCGCGGGCGAGGATAGCTGGCTGCCTCATAGCAACAACACATCAAGGAATCCTAGCACTTCAGATACCAAAGATACTAAAGGTAGACCACGTCGTAACAGACACAAGCACCGCAACAACGGCGATACCGCTGAAGATACGGCAGTCAATGCCGGATTCAGTGGCTCTAAATCCGGTCAGCGGAAAAAGCCATTCAAAAGAAGTACTTCGGGCCCGTCCAATTTGGACCGCATACTCGATCGCTCGTGTCAAATTCACGGCACCCCCAACAAGCTAGCCAATCACACCAACAGAGAATGTTGGGTGTTCAAGCAGGCCGACAAGTTGAATGCCGAAAACAAGGACAAGGGGTTGCATAGCAACGACGAGGAGAAGCCCCGGCCACCGAGCACGGGAGGACAGAAGAGGTTCCCCCCACAAGTGAAAATGGTGAACATGATATACGCAACTCACATTCCCAAGAAGGAGCGGAAGCGTGCACTAAGGGACGTCTATGCGATGGAGCTAGTCGCCCCAAAGTTCAACCCATGGTCCTCTTGTCGATCACTGATCGCAGGGACCACCCCACTAGTATCCGTCATGGCGGTTCTGCCGCATTGGTCCTCAACCCCATCATTGATGGATTTCACCTCACTCGAGTCCTTATGGACGGCGGCAGTAGCCTGAACCTGCTCTATCAGGATACAGTGCGCAAAATGGGTATAGACCCCTCGAGGATCAAACCCACTAAAACCACCTTTAAAGGCGTCATCCCAGGTGTAGAGGCCCATTGCACGGGCTCAATCACACTGGAAGTGGTCTTCGGATCTCCGGACAACTTCCGAAGCGAGGAGTTAATCTTCGATATCGTCCCGTTCCGCAGTGGCTATCACGCACTGCTCAGGCGAACCGCATTTGCAAGATTCAATGCGGTACCGCATTACGCATACCTCAAGCTCAAAATGTCAGGACCTCGTGGGGTAATAACAGTTAATGGAAACACAGAGCGCTCGCTCCGCACGGAGGAGCACACTGCGGCCCTCGCAGCAGAAGTGCAAAGCTGCCTTATTAGGCAAACCGCCAATTCGGCGAAAAAGACCCCGGACACCTCCAAGCGAGTCTGGAGTACCCCGCAGGCAGATCGACAGGCACGTCTTGAGCTCGACTAGCAATTCGGCCTCCGTCCTAGTCCCAGTCAAGTGGCGAAATTCATGCCACGCGTACATAACTACGCACTAAAAATACCATGGGCATAGGCGGAGGCACCACTACGGTACGTCCCACAATGCGGCTCAACCGCCCCAGGAGCCGTATACCTTCATCATTTTCTCTTTCAAGACCTTACTCTCTGGAAGCTCTTTTCGGTAGTCTGATTGCTGGACGCACTACGATAAGAAAATACCAAGGAAGCAAGAAGCTCTGACGTACAAGGGAATCCCCAGGTGGTCTCTGATAACGTTCGAAATACCTATTTTAAATACCCATACGCAGCTTGCCCTTGGATAGGACATGTCAAATAGTCCTATTTTTTGCTTATTGCACTACTTGCTCGACTTAGGCGTATATAGCGCCCCAAATTCGGCCTTCCGAATAGTAGGGGCTTCACCAAAATTTAAAATTGTAGACTTCTATGGCTAAGTGAGGGTGATAAAGCTTTATAGTCCGATTGCCTGGTTCGCTGTCCTGAACACCTCCTTTGAAGGACCCAAAATTGGGATAAAGAGTGTTCAGGTTTATCCCGAACACCCCAGTACTAGTTACATGGGGGCAGAAGCCGACGACTTGCCAACCCTCAAATTTCATAAACGGCCGCACAGAAGGTAATATTTTAAATTAACAAGCATTGCATAGCGCAAATGAACTCGTTTCACATTATAGGATCACATGAGTACATTCATTTGAATATTACATCTTTAGCACATTCCTCCGTCACAAGGCGGGAACCCTTCAGGACACTGTCATAATACATTTCGGGGTGGCGATGCTCCTTGCCTTCTGGCGGCCCCTCCTTCACCAGCTTTACGGCGTCCAGCTTCGCCCAGTGCACCTTCGCACGGGAAAAAGCCCTGCGCGCACCCTTGATGCAGACGGAACGCTTTATGACTTCAAGCCGTGGGCAGGCGTTTACAAGCCACCTCACGAGATCGAAGTAGCTATCAAGAAGGGACTCGCCAGGCCACATCAGGACTATAAGACACTTCATGGCTTGTTCGGCCGCCTTGTGAAGCTCGACCAGTTGCTTTAGCTGGTCACTCAAGGGCATTAGGTGTTCGGTCCCAGTATACTGAGACCAGAACAACTTCTCCGTCGAGCTCCCCTCCTCAGCCCGGTAGAAATCCGTGGCATCCAACACACTGCGGGGAAGATCTGCGAACGCTCCTGGAGAGCTCCGAACTCAGGTAAGTAAAAGGAAAGTTTCCTTCACATGCTTGCTTTGCATAATGAATGCCTTACCCGCTGCTATATTCTTAACCGCCTCAATCCTATAGGGCCTTCTGGGCTTCGGCCAAGGCATTTTGGGCGCTTTCGAGGGCCTTCGCAAGCTTCGACTCTCGCGTCTTAGAGTCAAGCTCCAAGGACTCGTGGTTTTTGGGGAGAGCCTGGAGCTCTTGCTGCACCTCGCCCACTCGGGCTTCTTGCTTTTCTCGCTCGATGCGCTCCTTGGCCGCTTTGTCTTCGGCCTTGGATAGCGCCTTCTTCAGGGTCGCCACTTCGGTCATGGCCCCTGGCAAATTCATGATGATCCTATTATTTTACAACCAAATTTCTTTTTAAATATACAGACGGGGTATCGCTTACCTTTGTTCTCTTCGAGCTGCCTCTTGGTAAGGTCGAGCTCTTCCTTGGACCGCTCAAGGTCCTGCTTCAGTGCAGTGACCTCCGCAGTGCGTGCGGCAGCGGCCAGCAGTGAAGCCTGCATATGCACATAGACATATTCTGATTAGACTCCTGCGGTCATTATTTGATCCTCTATTCGGCCTTTCTTCACGAACGCCAAATAGAGCATCAGGGGCCACTGTCTATGCGGCAATATTTTCTTATAATTTGATTACTTACATGAAAGCCTATTAGGAGGCTGGCACAGGCTTCAGTTAGTCTGCTTTTGGCGGACTGAACCTTCTCGATCACCGCACTCATGATAGTGCGGTTCTATTCGTCGATGGAAGTGCCGTGAAGCGCTTCCAGCAAGTTGTCCGGTGCCTCTGGATGGACAGAGGCCACTGGCACAGGCAGCTTGCCCCTCTTAACAAGGGATCGCCTGACAGAGTTCGGAACCACTAGAGGTTCTGGCATAGTGTTCGGTTGGGGGCCGAATTCGGAGCCCATGGGAGTCTAGCTCCCCTTGCGCCCAGGGTCCGGAATGTCGCCTTGAGGCGCCTCGAGGACTACCTCCCCTCGGCTTGGTGCCCTTTGAGACAACACCTCTACGTTGTCTGTAGGGCGAGGGGTGGAGGCGGTCGGAAGTGAATCGCTATTCACATTCGATGGGTCCAAAGAACCATCCGATGAAGATACATCGATATGGGCTCGGGACGGACTGCATAATCACGTTCGGCGTGATGAGAAGCAGTGCAATAAAACATACCATGAATTACTATGGTATCCGGATACTTACAACTTCGCCAGGGGCTTGTCCCTGGGAAACCACTCGTCATCACTGTAGGCCGCCGTCGTGGAGCAGTCCGGGAGGAGGGTCCTTCCCTTCTTGGACCCTTCGGCCTCCCCAGATGGGGCGACCTTCCTTTTCTTGTCTTCCCCGGCTGGGAGGGGAGAACTTTCCTCTTCGTCCTCCTTGTTTTCGTGGGAGTAGTGCGCCTCGGAGTTTTCGGACGATGAGTCCGATATAACCTTGCGCGGGGACCCTTCCGGGTCCCCTGGCGTTCTTCTTGGCCTTCTTGACCGGCACCTCGTAAGGCGCCGGAACCAGCATCTTCGTTAGGAGAGCATCTGCTGGATCTTCAGGCACGGGGGCAGGGCAATCGATCTCTGCTCCGTTGTCTCTACCCAGTCCTGTTAAATGGCGTGGAGGCTTAGATCCCGCACATGATTAAATGGGGGAAAATAAACATCCTATGAGATATAAAAAAACTTACCGGATTGGCAGGGCACTTTGCGCTGAGTACGCGTGTCGGAGTAATTGGACACGGATACCCCGAAGACGGCAAGACAATAAATCAAGATATCGGGGCTAGCAAAGCCCCTCAGTCCAACTACCTGGCCGGCGGCTGACTGCTGGTTACTGACTGCTCCACCAGGCCGACTGCTGGCTGCTGACTGCTCCACCAGGCCGACTGCTAGCTGCCGACTGCTCCACCAGGCCGACTGCTAGCTGCCGACTGCTCAACCAGGCCGACTGCTGGCTGCCGACTCCTCCACTAGGCCGACTGCTGGCTGCCGACTCCTCCACTAGGCCGACTGCTGGCTGCCGACTCCTCCACCAGGCCGATTGCTGGCCGCCGACTACTCCACCAGGCCGACTGCTGGCTGCGACTCCTCCGCCAGGCCGACTGCCCAAAGTCAACTGCAGCCTGACGAGACACCGACGGGACGACCATACCGCAACGTCATCTACAGTGTATCGTCTCCCCTGGGTACTGATTTATAAAGTACCCCAGGGGACAAGAATGACATGCACCATGCCCCATGCATGGCTTGGTTTGTAAGCTACCTAAGGTAACTTACAACCAACGCCATGTCCCATGCCCACTACACACTATATATAGTTAGCTCCATCCATCCATCATAGGATGGACTCACACACTCACGCACACACACAAGCTAGCTAGCTAGCAATCCATCCATCCACTCCTACGGGCAAGCATGCCCAAGCATACCCATTCAGCCAAGAGCAACGGCCACCATGCCACATGCATATACGAGGCCAGATGCCTATGGCACTAACCTCAGATACAGCTCCAGGAGCACTGTGTACCAGATATACCACATATACTCAGACATGCAGGAGTAGGGGTGTTATCTCTCCGGAGAGCCCCGAACCTGGGTAAACTAGCGCGTGATACTCGCATACCTGTCCCTGGATATTCCGGCAGCAGTCTTGCCCTCACACGAAGTCACCTTGTGGCATATGTCGTCTTGCACCCCCCCGTGAGAATACCACGACATTTGGCGCCCACCATGGGGCGATACTATGCTACCGCGCTGCTGCTGGTTTCGCAGTCCGGGCGGGACCATCTTCATCATCTCCGCCGCGGCGTCGCGCCGTCTCTCCGGTAGCGCTCGGGGGCTCAACTTCGACCCGCCACCGGAGCGGGCGCGCGGGACGACGCGTCCTCGTCGTCGGCCTCGCCGCCTTCGTCATCACCACCGCAACGCTGGCCGTCCGTCCGCACGCGTGCCGCGCCGGGCCTTGCTTCGGTCGGCCGCGTTCATCCACGCGCCGCTCGCGTATGCCCCCCTCGGCGCTGCGCCTTGTTCCGGCCGGAACGCACGTTCGCTCCTCCATATTCCATCTATGCAAGCTAGCTAGATGCAAGTCAACAATGGTCAAACCACGGCCATGCACTACCCAAACACTTCTCAGATGCGAGTCGTACAACACATGTATATCGGTCAGACGATTCCCAGATACAAGCCAGATTATCCCCATACACTAACCAAAGCTAGCAAGCAAGCACACAACCAAGCAGCTCGATGGATTTTTCAAGCCAGCTGGCACTACGTGCGTTCTATCTCGCTCGTATGCATGTGCGCCCATGCCTACACCACATCGCCCATGCGTCTCTGCGGCCGGCTCGCACCTCCGTCCCGCGACCTGCTCGCTGGCTTGGCATCCGCCGGCTCGCGCCTGCATCACGGCCACTCCTGCGCGTCCAGCCTTTGCCTCGGCCGCAGGCCGGCCTCCCCGCCGAGTCCGTCTCTGCCCTGCTCCGTGTGGTGCGCATTTGCCGGGTCCAACCGGCCGCAGCCGCGCCAGGCCGGCCATCCACGGCCAGCTCCGCCATGCCCTGCCGGCTGCCCCAGCGCCGGGGCCGCCTCCTCACCCGCCTGGCCGCCTGGCCAGGTCGCCATCTCGCCACCTCCCGCTGGCCCAGGCCGGCTCTTGCCTGCTCGCCGCCTCCGCCGTCTACCCTGCAACAGTGCTGCGCCGGCCTCCAGTGTCGGCCGCCAGCTCCGCCCTTGCCGAGTCTCCTCGGCCCGTGCCAGGACGCGCCTGTCCGTCCGGCTCTGCCCGCGCCGGCTTCCCACAACCCGGCTTGCTGGCTCCCGCGCCGGCCTCCACGTGCCAGCTTTGGATCACCTGCGCCGGCCTCGCCCCGTCCTGCGCGCCAACTCGGCGCCTGCAGGCTTCCCCGCAACCCGGCCCCGTGCCGGCTCGGCCTGCGCCGCGTCCGGCCTTCCCGCCGGGTCGCTGCGCCCAGCTGGCCGACTCCCACACCTGGCCTGCTCCGACCTGGTCACCGACTCCCGCGCCCGGATTCCCCGTGACCCGGCCCGCCGACTTCGCTCGCACCGGCTTCCCCGTGACCCGGCCTTCCGGCTTCCTCGCAACCCGGCGCCGGCTTCTGCTGCGACCCGGCCGTTGGTTTCCACTGCGTCATGCTCCTTCCTGCTGCTCATGCAGAAAAAGACAAAAAGAATAGAGAGAAGAAAAGTTAAGCCAGTGGCTGAGAACAAGAAAGAAAGAAGAAAGACCCGGCTGGAGGGAAAGAAGAAGAGTCCGGCTGCTACGGCCGACTGAAAAAAGAGAACGCCGCGTCCGGCTGGAAGAAAAGAGATACCGGGTGCTAGAAGAAAGAAAAAGAGGTAAGCCGGCTGCCCAAGAAGCAAAAGAAAAAAGAAGGGTCCGACTCCCTGCATGGAGCCGGACAAAAAGAGAAGAAGAGGCCGACTGCCCGCTAGTCGGCTGGAGAAAAGTCAGGCCGGGTGTCTAGCCTGCTGACTGAAAAAAAAGAGAGGTCTGCTAGGACAAAGAGAAGAAAAGAGAAAACGTTCGTCTGTCCGTCCGCCTGCTTCACCACTCGGACGGCTAGACGCGACCCGGCCTGCTTGCCTGCTTCAACATCTGGCGGGCAAGAGCGCCGGCACTGCTGCCTGTTCGCCTCGACGCCTGGCCGATCGAGCCTAGGCTTGAATCTTGGGGGCTACACCCAGCGGGTGCGCTGACGCGCCCCCGCGAAGAAGAAGACAAAGTAGTTTCCAGGAGATCCGGCCCGACAGCTCAACAGTCGGCCCAGATCTCGGGGGCTACACCCAGCGGGTGCGCTGACGCGCCCCCGCGAAGAAGAAAACAAAGTAGTTGTCGGGAGATCCGGCTCGACAGCTCAATAGTTGGCCCAGATCTCGGGGGCTACACCCAGCGGTTGCGCTGACGCGCCCCCGCGAAGAAGAAAACAAAGTAGTTGCCGGGAGATCCAGCCCGATAGCTCAACAGTCGGCCCAGATCTCGGGGTCTACACCCAGCGGGTGCGCTGACGCGCCCCCGCAAGAAAGAAGATAGAGTAGTTGCCGGGAGATCCGGCCTGACTGCTCAGCAGTCGCCCCAGATCTCGGGGGCTACACCCAGCGGGTGCGCTGACGCGCCCCTGCAAAGAAGACAAAGTAGTTGCCGGAAGATCCGGCCCGACTGCTCAGCAGTCGGCCCGAATCTCGGGGGCTACACCCAGTGGGTGCGCTGGCGCGCCCCCACGGAAGATTGCAAATAAGAGAAGAGTTTTGTCCGGCTCCGAGCAGCCGGCAGAAGAGAAAAAGAAGAAGATAGGCACTGCAAGATGCATTGCCGCCTGGCCGGTCGAGCCCGACCCCCTTCGAGCACCCAAAGGCTCGAATGCTACACACAGTGTGAGCGCCGGCACGCTCTGCGAGCGCCGAGCCGCGCCGCCTATCTTTGGCAAACTCCACCTCGGCAACACGAAAACGAATGTGAGCTCCTCACCCGCATATTTTTTGCACCACACAATCACGGATAACCCCGAGCGATGCTCGGGGGCTGTCTCCGCATTTTATTACAGTTGCATCACTGTTCGCCCCGGCGCCAGCCAGAGTTGGCTCGGGGGCTGGCCGCTTGGCCTGAGACGTTAGTTCCCGCAGACGGCTTAGTACCGTGCGCGGTACCAAAGGCCCACTCTTAGTCACAGATCGCAGAGCGGCTGTCCGACTAGCAAGAGTGAACGCTGGAGGCCACCCACGCGAAAAACGTCCGGGAAGATAAACGGTTCGGGCGACCCGGTCGTTTCCTTTACAAGTATCTACTCGGTTGAATCTGCTCCTAGACTCTGAGTATTGTACACTCCACTTCGCAGCCCACTCTCAGCCATAGACCGCAGCGCGACTATCCGGCAAGCAAGAGCACAAGCCAAAAAGCGGAGGGAACACGAAAAAGATTAAGGGGGATCGAACGAAACCGAGTCGGCACCCTCTGCATTAAACTTGCAATGCTTAAAGCAAACATTTGATATATCTGTGTGGACTAACTTTGTCTTTTTCATGATCATTTCCATGAACACTTGCCAAAAAACCTCCGCCCAACTTTGCCAAGTTGCCCGGAGGCTTGGGGGCTACTGTCGGAGTAATTGGACACGGATACCCCGAAGAAGGGAAGTCAATAAATCAAGACATCGGGGCTAGCAAAGCCCCTCAGTCCAACTACCTGGCCAGCGGCTGACTGCTGGCTGCTGACTGCTCCACCAGGCCGAGTGCTGGCTGTCGACTGCTGGCTGCTGACTGCTCCACCAGGCCGACTGCTCGCTGCCAATTGCTCCACCAGGCCGACTGCTAGCTGCCGACTGCTCCACCAGGCCAACTGCTGGCTGCCGACTCCTCCACCAGGCCGACTGCTCGCTGCAGACTCCTCCACCAGGCCTACTGCTGGCCGCCGACTATTCCACCAGGCCGACTGCTGGCCGCCGACTACTCCACCAGGCCGACTACTGGCTGCCGACTCCTCCGCCAGGCCGACTGCCCAAAGTCAACTGCAGCCTGACGAGACACCAACGGGACGACCATACCGCAACGTCATCTACAGTGTATCGTGTCCCCTGGGTACTGATTTATAAAGTACCCCAAGGGACAAGAATGACATGCACCATGCCCCATGCATGGCTTGGCTTGTAAGCTACCCAAGGTAGCTTACAACCAACGCCATGTCCGATGCCCACTACACACTATATATAGTTAGATCCATCCGTCCATCAGAGGATGGACTCACACACTCACGCACACACACAAGTTAGCTAGCTAGCAAGAGAGCTAGCTAGCAATCCATCCATCCACTCCTACGGGCAAGCATGCCCAAGCACACCCATTCGGCCAAGAGCAACGGCCACCATGCCACATGCATATACGAGGCCAGATGCCTATGGCACTGACCTCAGATACAGCTCCAGGAGCACTCTGTACCAGATATACCACATATACTCAGACATGCAGGAGTAGGGGTGTTATCTCTCCGGAGAGCCCCGAACCTGGGTAAACTAGCGCGTGATACTCGCATACCCGTCCCTGGATATTCCGGCAGCAGTCTTGCCCTCACACGAAGCCACCTTGTGGCATATGTCGTCTTGCACCCCCCCGTGAGAATACCACGACACCGTGGTCCTCGATAAGGGGAGGAGGTACCTCGGCTCCCTTGGAAAGCACCTTCCAGACGTCCTTGTGCGTCATGTCGAAGAGCTCTCGCAGCGTCTGGTGCTCGGCCGGGTCGAACTCCCACAAATTGAATGCCCATCGTTGACATGGGAGGATCCGACGGAAGAGCATGACCTGGACCACATTGACGAGCTTGATTTTCTTGCTCATCATGTTTCTGATACATTTCTGGAGTCCGGTCAGCTCCACCGATGAACCCCAGGACAAGCCCTTCTCTTTCCAGGAGATGAGCCGCGTGGGGATTCCGGACCGGAATTCAGGGGCCGCCACCCAGTTGGTGTCGCGCGGCTCGGTGATGTAGAACCACCCCAATTGCCACCCCTTTATGGTCACCACATAGGAGCCTTCGAGCCAGGTGACGTTACGCATTTTGCCCACCATGGCGCCTCCGCACTCCGCTTGCTGGCCGACCACCACCTTCAGTTTAACATTGAAGGTCTTCAGCCACTGGCCAAAGTGGGGCTTGATGCGGAGGAAGGCCTCGCACATGACGATAAACGCCGAGATGTTGAGGATGAAATTGGGGGCCAGATCGTGAAAATCCAGCTCGTAATAGAACATGAGCCCGTGGACAAAGGGGTGGAGGGGAAATCCCAGTCCGCGGACGAAGTGGGTAAGAAAAACCACACTCTCATGGGGTTCTCGAGTAGGGATGATCTGCCCCGCATCTGGCAGCCGGTGTGCGATGTCCGCGGCCAGATATCCGGCTCCCCATAGCTTTGTGATGTTCTCCTCCATGACGGAGGAGACCATCCACTTGCCTCCCGCTCCGGACATGCTTGGAGTGATTTGAGAAGAAAAACATGAACTTGGGTGTTGGAGCTCGAGTGCGCAAGAATGGATGAGCAAGGAGGAAGAAGGCGTGGGTAAAAAGAGGAATCCTTATCCCTTTATAAGGGCAGAAGAAACTATGCGCCTCCCCACCTGCCTAGTAAAACTCGCTTATTCCCCAAGCGCCGTCATCAATGGCGCGGTTGGGTTACCCACACCCGTATTAATGAGAATCCCGTGATAAGGGGACACGATCTCTGCTTCAACAAGACGTGCCAAGAAAACCGCCTCGCAATATGTGTAGTAGCTGGTTGAGAAAAACGGTTCGAATAATGACCGGGCCATGGTATGATGTCATGCGGCCGAACATGTCAGCAGATTAGATTTGTGGAAATATTATTCTCTCTACGGTAGTATGTGGAATTTGTTTTGCAGAGCCGGACACTATCCATGTGTTCAAAATCTTCTATGGAGTATTCGGATGAAGAACCCACCTTGCAATGCCGAAGACAATCTGCGCGCCGGACTCATCGTCATTGAAGCCTAGTTCAGGGGCTACTGAGGGAGTCCTGGATTAGGGGGTCCTCGGACGGCCGAACTATATACTTTAATCGGACTGTTGGACTATGAAGATACAAGATTGAAGACTTCGTCCCGTGTCCGGATGGGACTCTCCTTGGCATGGAAGGCAAGCTTGGCAATATGGATATGTAGATCTCCTCCCTTGTAACCGACTCTGTGTAACCCTAGCCCCCTCCGGTGTCTATATAAACCGGAGGGTTTAGTTCGTAGGACAACAACAATCATACCATAGGCTAGCTTCTAGGGTTTAGCCTCTACGAACAACAAGAACGCCTAGGAAAAAGATGTGTCATGATTTTAAGACGTCTAATAGTCTGATGTTACATCGAAAACCGTAATAGAGCCATTCACTCTAGCGTATCAGGCGGCGGGCGCCTCGACCGTGGCTGGTAAAAGGTGCATCGACGTACGACAGCTTCATTTGTATGTTACTCGCCAATTGGAGGGCCCGAATGGGGTCTGAGGGAGTCCTGGACTAGGGGGTATCCGGACAGCCGGACTATATTCTTTGGCCGGACTCTTGGACTATGAATATACAAGATTAAAGACTTCGTCTCGTGTCTGGATGGGACTCTCCTTGGCGTGGAAGGCAAGCTTGGCGATACGGATATGTAGATCTCCTTCCTTGTAACCGACTCTGTGTAACCCTAGCCCCCTCCGGTGTCTATATAAGCCGGAGGGTTTAGTCCGTAGGACCGACAACAACAATCACACCATAGGCTAGCTTCTAGGGTTTAGCCTCTCTGATCTCGTGGTAGATCAACTCTTGTAATACCCATATCATCAATATCAATCAAGCAGGAGTAGGGTTTTACCTCCATCGAGAGGGCCTGAACATGGGTAAAAACATCGTGTCCCATGTCTCCTGTTACCATCCGCCTAGACGCATAGTTCGGGACCCCCTACCCGAGATCCGCCGGTTTTGACACCGACATTGGTGCTTTCATTGAGAGTTCCACTGTGCCGTCACTGCAAGGAAGGATGTCTCGTCTCGTCTTTAAAGACGGCATTACCGCCGGGGGAACTTTGGCTATCGACCAAACTCTCCGTCTTGGTGGTTTCATCATGACCGCCTGCTCGGCTGCTGCGCCGGGTCATTGAAAACAGCCTCCACGTCAACTTGGAACTTGCCGACAGATGGATCCAATGGAGCTCTCTTCCCTAAACTAGCTCTTGGATCGCATCGCCACCTTGGGAGTCACTACGGACTATGACCGGATTGGGCTTGAACCCGATCAATGGGAGATTAACTCTCCACCGGTCACCCATCACATTGCGGTGGTGGAGGAACAATGCGGCGACCTTTCCTCTATCTTGAGGACTAACTATGTCCGGATTCCTGAGCTCTCCGAGCCAGATACCCGTTTGCGAGAGGACAACACCCAAGCCCTGAACCTAGAGTCAGGCAGCGGGCCAGGATTATCGGGCAACATCCCGGAACCCGAACTTCCAAGATTGGAAACTCCTCGGCCCCTGGATCTCAGATCGGGTAAGGGTTCGGACTCAATTCCACCCACCCACCCAAACATAAGCGATCTTTCCCACATCAAGCAAGAGCCCCAGGAAACAGTACATCATTATTGGGCCAGATTCCTCCTTGTGATGAACAAGGTTAAGGACTGTCGCGAGGAAGACAAAATCTTATTTTTCTGCAATAATTGCATGGAGAAGGGAATCCTTAATGCCATAAGTCGCCGTGAGATATCACGCTTCACTGACTTGACATCCATAGTACGAAAGTACTATGCTATGGAAAGTGCCTGGAAAACCGAAACAAAATTTTGGGATAATCCGGCCCCGAACACACACCCAGTCCGCAGCAAAAGGGTGCACTATCATAGGACACCCGAGTTAATCCCAAAAAAGCAAAAACCCTCTACAGGGCATGGAACCGTATTGGAGGGATGGCTCAACGGACCCTGAAAAATCCATAGTACAGCGGATATCATACCAATACACAGCCTTAGAGCATGCTGGATACACTGGGAGGTGGCCAAAAGTGGTGAGGATCTTCTCATCACAGATGCCATAGAGCACCATCCCAGGGATACCAATACGGTATTAATAGTCTTTGAGACCTTCGCATCAAATAATAGGCGAAAGCGAACACTTCGCAGCCTTGCCGAAATCTACCATGTGGCAACAATAAATCCATAGAGTGACACGTCTATTACTTTCTATGCCAGTGACGAACCTAAATTCTGAACAACCCGAGCACCAGCCGCATTGGTCCTCAGTCCAATTGTGGACGGCTTTCGACTCACCAAGGTGCTCATGGATGGCGGCAGCGGATTAAACCTCATCTATGAGGAAACCCTTCAAAAAATGGAAATAGACTAGAACCGCATTGAGCGAAGCAGCACAACCTTTAGAGGAATAATCCCCAGTTAGGAAGTGCATTGTGCAGGGAAAATCACACTAGATGTGGTGTTCGGCATGCCGGAGAACTATAGGTCCGAAGAGATTACGTTCCAAGTGGCTCCGTTCAGTAGCGGATACCACGCCCTTTTAGGGCTGGAGGCGTTCACGATCTTCCAAGCCATACCCCATTACGGGTACATGAAGCTCAAAATGCCCGGGCCGAACGGAATCATCACTCTCGCTAGTGATCCGGACACAGCACTCCGCGCAGAAAACAAGACAGCCGCACTGGCCCTCGAGGCATTATCCGAAGCCCTTGCGGCCGAGGAACTGACTACGCTGTGCTCCACGGTGGACAGGGACGACGTGATACTTGATAAGAGATCCAAGTCCACCTCCTTTAAACCAGCGGATGAAATAGTCAAATTCCAAGTCCATCCAACGGACCCTACAAAAACAGTCACCATCGGGGCACAGTTAAACCCCGCCATGGACGCCGCACTATGAGACTTCCTGCGTGAGAACTGGGACATTTTTGCCTGGCATCCTTCAGATATGCCAGGAATCCCACGCAGGCTTGTCGAGCACAGCCTCAATATTCTAAAGGGATTCAAGCCGGTCAAGCAGGCTCTTCGGCGTTTCTCTGAACCTAAGAGACAAGCTATGGGAGAGGAACTAGCCAAGTTATTGGAGGCCGGATTCATTCGAGAAATGAAACACCCGGACTGGCTAGCAAACCTGGTGATGGTACCAAAGAAGGACAAATCCTGGCGCCTGTGCGTCGATTTCACAGACCTCAACAAGGCTTGCCCAAAGAATCCCTTCCCCCTCCCCCGCATCGATCAAATCATCGATGCTACCGCAGGACACGATTCATTGTGTTTCCTTGACGCATACTCCGGCTACCACCAAATTAAGATGGCGGAACCCAACCAAGCCGCAACATCATTCATCACACCTTACGGCCCTTTCTGTTTCAACACAATGCCTTTTGGGCTAAAAAACGCCGTCGCAACATATCAGCGCATGATTCAGACATGTCTGGAGAACCAGATCGGCAAAATAGTGGAGGCATACATAGATGATGTGGTCGTCAAAACCAAACACGTCGACTCTCTAATAGACGACTTGAGGCTCACATTTGATAACCTCCGAACATGCGACATTAAGCTCAATCCGAAAAAATGCGTTTTCGGCGTACCAGCCGGAAAGCTCCTGGGCTTCATTGTATCCAGCAGAGGAATTGAAGCAAATCCGGCCAAGATCAGAGCTCTGTCACAGTTGGATATCCCAACGGACCTCAAACAAATCTAGAAGTTAACCGGATGTGTGGCGGCTCTAAGCCGCTTTATCTCCCGCCTGGGAGAAAAGGCATTACCCCTTTATCGCCTCCTACGGCGCACCAAACACTTCGAGTGGATGGATGCTGCCACAGCCAGATTGGAAGAAATAAAAGCCATACTGGCAACCAACCCAATCCTGGCGCGCCAAACATCGGCGAACCAATGCTGTTGTACATTGCGGCAACTCATCAAGTTGTAAGCGTAGTGCTCGTCGTCGAACGAGAAACGGACGGACATAAATTCCCCCTTCAAAAGCCGGTCTATTATGTATCCACTGTCCTCACTCCATGCAAGTCACGGTACCCGCATTATCAAAAGATAGCATACGCAGTATTCATGGCATCCCGGAAGCTGCGACACTACTTTCAAGAGTGTTCAATTACAGTAGCCTCGGAAGTGCCACTTAATGATATTATAAACAACCGCGACGCCACGGGCTGGATTGCCAAATGGGCCATTGAGCTCCTCCCATTCGACATAACGTACAAACCACGGAGAGCCATTAAGTCGGAAGTGTTGGCCGACTTCGTCGCCGAATGGACGGAAGCCGAACTCCCTAAAGAGTACGACGCATACTCCAATTGGATCATGCACTTCGATGGCTCCAAAATGCTAGCTGGTCTGGGGGCTGGCGTCGTTCTGACGTCCCAACCGAAGATACAGTTCAATACGTACTCCATATAATGTATACAGACTCTAACAACGCAGCTGAATACGAGGCCCTTTTACATGGTCTCCGGATGGCAGTATCCATGGGCATCCAACGCCTGGAGGTGCGGGGGGATTCAAACCTCGCAATATCCCAAATAAATGGAGACTTTGATGCCAAGGATCTGAAAATGGCGGCCTATCGCAACGCCGTCCTTAAGATGTCAGCTCGGTTCGAGGGGCTCGAATTTCACCATGTGGCCCGGGAAAACAATCAGGCGGCAGACGTCCTCGCACGCATTGGCGCAAAACATGATGCGGTCCCCCAACATCTTTTTGGAGAGGCTGTTTAAGCCATCCGTGGTATGGGAAGGGCACACTGGTAACAATAGTCCGGACCCGGCCACAACGCCCGATACCGAACACTCTGACATAATCGAAGGCTCTGCCACCAAAATAACACCTTCAGCCCACGTAATAATGGCCATCATCGCCCCATGGACAGAACCATTCCTGGCCTACTTAACTAGGCAGAAACTCCCCGAGGACCAAAATGAGGCACACTGCATAGTGCGGCGATCTAAAGCCTATAGGGTCCATGAGGGAGAGCTTTATAAGAAAAGCACCACCGGAGTCCTTCAAAGGTGCATCTCCGAAGAGGAAGGGCGGAAGCTTCTGGCAGAAATTCATGCAGGACTCGGCGGCCACCACGCTGCAGCCCGGGCCCTTGTAAGCAAGGCCTTCCGCACAGGTTTTTACTGGCCGACGGCCCGGGCAGATGCACAGGACATGGTCCAACGATGCGTTGGTTGCCAGCTTTTTGCAAACCAAAGCCATATGCCACCCACCGCCCTCCACACAATCCCCATTACCTGGCCCTTTGCGGTCTGGGGGCTTGACATGGTTGGACCCCTTAAATGGGTAACCCACAAGAAAAAATACTTGCTGGTCATGGTGGATAAATTCACCAAATGGATAGAAGCCAAACCTGTTTAAACGGCTGAATCCGGACCAGTGATAGACTTCATATCCGGGGTTGTACACCGTTACGGCGTCCCCCACAGCATCATCATTGACAACAGCACGAACTTCACTGCCAATGAGGTAAAACTCTGGTGCAAAAACATGGGCATTAAGCTCGACTATGCTTCTGTCTATCACCCACAAACTAACGGTCAAGTCGAGCGAGCAAACGGTCTTATCATGAGCGGCATTAAACCCAGATTAGTGCGATCCCTAAAGGAATCTAATATGCACTGGGTAGAGGAGCTCGACTCCGTACTCTGGTGGCTGCGGACCACGCCGAATCGCACCATCGGATACACACCTTCTTTATGGTGTACGGCGCAGAGGCGGTTCTGCCCTGCGACATAATTCATGACTCTCCTCGAGTGCGCATGTATGAAGAAAGAGAAGCCGAGCTCGATCGACAGGACAGTCTGGATACCCTGGAGGAGGAGCGCGACGTGGCAAAAGCCCGTTCCGCATTCTATCAACAACAAGCTTGAAGATACCAAAGCAGAAAAGTACGGGCCAAAACTTACAACGTTGGCGAACTCATTCTACCCCTACCGGAGAAGAAAAAGACCAAGCTCGAGCCCAAATGGGAAGTTCCCTTCATCATTGACCAAGTTCTGACCGGCGGGGCGTACTGTCTGCGAGATGCGTCGGATAACCGACTTGAGCCGAACCCATGGAACACAGCCAAGCTCCGAAGATTCTATGCCTAAGGCCGGACTCTATGTTCGTCTCCTTCCTTTGTCCATTTTTTGCATATACATTATCTGTCCTTTATTTCTCTCCTTCTTCTTTTATTTTTCCCGATGCCTTCAAGGGCTAACTTGTGCCTTGCCTGCACACCATTGACGCGCTAGCCGCGCTCATTATACCTGGGGGCTTCTTACACAGAAGCTTACTTATTTATCCGGGCTTCATGCCCAGCACATGTGTCATCCTTACGCATGTACCTTTTCTTCGCCATTATATGCATCGATATGACTTAAGTTTTGGCCAAGCTGGGTTGCCTGGCTCTTGTATTTATGCCCTACGTTCTAGTTAATTCGGCTAGGGCATAAGGGGAGCACCTCTGCGATTGTTACTGCTGGGTCAGCCGGATGTGTACCTCAGACTGGGTGAAGCCGAAAGCTAGCGTTCTTAAGGGAATATTCGGCGGTGAACAAAAGATGATTTTTTATTTATTTTCCATATGTGCCCCCATATGTTTTTTCCTGTGGCTCTTTTCGCAGTTCGGGCATGCACTTTAGGGCATGCGTACCCAGGGAAAGGAACCCCTAACGGAACTATTCTCCCTGGAAGATGTTTCTTACTAACCATGTAATATAACATAACTAGTTGGGCACTTGTCTGTTCAAGCACTAATGACCCCTACACCTGGTTTCCATGCATGCCCCGGTTCTTACATAACCGAGAGGGTATTCGGATACACTCCGGACTATCGGGTCCTCAGGTTGAAGCGAAAAGGTCCGCCATGACAAATGATCTACAATCCGGCTAGAAGGCATTATACATGTCACTTTAATTACACAGTCAATTCGACTGACTAAATTCCTCTTCTATACCATCCAACAGGCTGTCTAGTCTACAATCGTGTTGGGAATACTTTGTGGCCAATTCTACTTGCCCATACACTAAGCTAACGGGGATCTCTTTCCGATCGGGCCCCATAGGTCCGACCTCGGCCATGTGGTTTGGGCCAGCCTTGGTATACCGCGTCTTCACCATGGCCCAGGCTTCCCTAGCACCTTGACGGCAGGCCGATATCTTCCATAATCGAAAGTGCTGCCGCGCTCCC